>NC_073308.1:39352144-39647144 GCF_027595985.1 Sorex araneus | reverse complement strand
TGCACAAGGGTGACTCCCGGCTCTGCACTCAGGAATTACTCCTGGAGGTGCTCAGGGACCATATGGGATGCTGGGATTTGAACCCGGGTCAGCCGCGTGCAAGGCAAATGCCCTACCCTCTGTGCTATCGCTCCAGCCCCGATTTCATCTTTTCTTATGGCTGAGCAGTGTTCCATTGTGTTTATGTACCATGGTTTCTTTATCCAGTCATCTGTCCTTGTAAACTTGGGTGGTGTCCAGACCCTCCCTTATTGAAAGCCAGCATAGCACACAGCACCGATCACCGTGCCTCGCACCCAGAGAAGTATGTGTATGTTTCCGCCTGTGTGGCACCAGGCAGGTGGAGCTTGGGCCGCTTCTAGCAGGCACAAACTGTGGGCTGTTAGCAGGGCCACTGCCGCACGGCTGGAGGCGGGGAACAGTGGGGTCGTTACTCTGAAGACATTATCAAAGTGCTTCACGTGTTTGGGCTGGAGGAGCCGGGGCTGGGCAAGGTCACTCTGTGGGCAAAGGACGGACGCGCACAGGCTTTCAGACTCATTCTCTGGGTTAGAGCGGGGACAGCTCCCGCCACAGTCCACCCGCCTTAGGAGCAGCGCCCCGGAGTCTGGGCCAGGGGCATGAGTGACAGGTGCCTCTCCGCCCTGACGGAGGGTGGGAAGGAGGGCGGAGCTTGCTCTCTGACGCTGAACCGCTGCAGTCCCAGGAACCTGCCCTGGTGCTGTGTGTGCGGTGCTCTGCGCTGAACCCAAGCCTCACAGGCGAGGCGAGCACTTGTCCACCGAGCCACATCCCAGCCTGGTTTTCTTTTCCAGAATCCCTGCTGGAATTCTGGCGGGCGGCCCCAGTCAAAGGCTTATGACTCTGAGGAGTGTTTTTTCCTCATCCCACGCTGTCTTGGCTCCCACTGTTCCCATGTTCAACACACCGGGGACCCCCGGACTCCACTTCCCGGGCTCTCCATCTTGGGAGGCTGGAGCAGACGCGCAGGTGCTCTGGAGTGGCACCGGCAGAGGACCTGGCTGCCCCCATCTTACAGCACAGCGTGACTGACCTCAGCCCTTCTGTGCTACATTGTCATGGCTCCTGCCACTATTGGACCTCAAGGCAGAGGTGACACCACCGAACCTTCCTGTCCAGCCTCCAGGGCCCCGCAGAGCAGAGATGTCCCAGGGGGAGGCCAGTAGTGCCAGGGGCAGGGAAGGGCCAGGGAGGCAGGGGGAGGGCCAGCGGGGGCAGGGGGTGGGGTGGGCCAGCTCTGTTAGGGGCAGGGAAGGGCCAGCTGTGTCCGAGGTCGGGGGAGGGTTGGCAGGGTGGCAGGGCAGCCCTTCAAGGGAGCTCAACTAGAAGGTACCCCAATCCCCATCTTTTTCAACAGGAAAAGATCCCCACCCCCACTCCCAGCAAAGCCCCACCCCCAGCTGACTCTGCTTGTTTCTAGAGGATCACTCTCTATTCCTCCTACAATTCCTCCAGGGCATGTGGGGACCATTCTCACCTCCCCTTATCCTGCACCTGTTCAGGAGCAGACGCACCTCAGCAGCACCGAGAGGAACTGGGGTGGGGGAAGTTTGAGCCGCTTCCACTCAAGGGCAACCTGCTTAATGAAGCTGGAGGGTCCAAGGGCTGCAGCGATTGCACGGCGGGTAGGGCGTTTGCCTTGCACGCAGCCGACCCAGGTTCGATTCCCATATGGTCCCCAGAGCACCGCCAGGCGTGATTCCTGAGTGCATGAGCCAGGAGTAACCCCTGTTACATCGCCGGGTGTGACCCAAAAAGCAAAACACACAGAAAAAGAAAGCCGGAGGGTTCATCGTCCGTGGGAGACTTTGCCTTTGGCTGTAGACCACCCCCCAACACACACACACACCTCCCAGGTCTAGCTGGGAAGCCGCCTGCTTGAGCCGGAGAGCGGAAGGGGGGTCTCCGGGGCCAGAGCCCAGGCCAGGTGGCTGCTCCGCGGGGCTGGCTGGGCGCGCGCGGAGTGCAATGGGCGCTCTGGGCTGTCAGTGCGCCGGGCTGCGCGGGGGGCGGCGGGGCGCGGGGAGCCGGGCGGGCGGGCGGCGCCCCGCGCTCCGGGGCCCGGGGGCGGGACGTTCCCGCGGCCGCCCCGCCCCGCCCCGCCCTCCCGGCCGCGGCCTCGGGCCCCGGCGTCCCCGCGCGCGCACAGCGGCCGGCCATGGGCTGCGACGGGCGCGTGGCGGGGCTGCTCCGCCGCCACCTGCAGCCCACGCTCACCTACTGGAGCGTGTTCTTCAGCTTCGGCCTGTGCATCGCCTTCCTGGGGCCCACGCTGCTGGACCTGCGCTGCCAGACGCACAGCTCGCTGCCCCAGATCTCCTGGGTCTTCTTCTCGCAGCAGCTCTGCCTCCTACTGGGCAGCGCCCTCGGGGGCGTCTTCAAGCGAACGTGAGTGCCGCGCGCCCCGCCCTGCGCCCGGGCATCCCCCCCACTACCCGGACCCAGCCCCGCACAGCCCCGCAGCCCGGCGGCGCCCTCCCCGCCCCGGCCCTCGGGAAAACTCTCCGGAGACGGCAGGAGACGGCAGGTGACTTCTGCCTCGGGAGAGGGACCCCCCCACCCCCACCCCGGCTCGCTCCCGCCGACCGCGGGCGGAGGGTCCTCCCCGTGCCCGCCGCGCGAGCACTGCCAGGGGGAGGTGGAGGGAGAGTGAGTGTGGGAGTGTCGCTTGGGGGCCCTGCCCGTGCCAGCGCGGCGCCCCGCTGCCTGGGCTCGGCTCCCGGCAATGGGCTGGCACAGGCCAGCTCGCGCCCGTGCCCGCTGTGCCCGCTGGGCCTGCGCGTCCTGAGTGGTCGGTCCCCCAGGGGTGCGATTCCCGTTTGGACGTACAGGTGCTCGGTCCCCTCTCTCTGCCACTCTCCCTGGCCTGGGCCTGGCGGTGCCCCACAGACGCCCCCTGGAGCCGGGCTCTCCTGGGCAGCGGAGGATCCCTCTCTTTCCTGTAGCCAAGGAGTGGGGTCCCCTCTCCAAGCCAGCCAGAGCCTTTCAGGGGCCGCAGGAGAGAACTTGGGAACCAGATCTCCTGGGCCCTGCAAGAGAAGCCCCGGGGCTTCAGTCCTGGGGGCCCTCCACGAGGGTGGGAGAGCAGGAAGGAAGAGAGCAAGTATCTAGTGTCTTACTCATGGATCCTCTCGGTCCCCAACAAAGAAAATGCTGTTAATTAGGGAGTGGTTGTCCTCACGGCCCAGACTCTTAGAAAACTGGTCTCCTGGCTCCTCTGGGTTTTGTACCCGGGCTCGGTCAGTCCTGAGAGGTCTGGAGACAGAGACCACACCTGCTCTGTGTCCGCCTAGAGGGGTTTCTGGACAATCTTATCAGGTTTTCTTTATGGAGCCTTTGACTTACTGCGACTCCCTTACCTGGTACGCTTTCAGAACGGGAGGAGCACAAAGGACAGGAAGGGCAGCGAGGCGGATTCTAAGTGGCATCTTGGCAGACTCACGCACCCCACTGGACTTCCTCATGGGCTCTGCTTTGGGCCCCGTACTCAGCGGGCCCTCTGCACGGGGCGGTGGGGAGACCTGCCCACAAGAAAGGGAAGACGCTAGGGTAGCAATAAGGACCCACTTTGTCACATGATTGAATACTCTGCCATACTAAGAATATTATTATTATTATTATTATTATTTGCTTTTTGGGTCACACCTGGCGATGCACAGGGGTTACTCCTGGCTCTGCACTCAGGAATTACCCCTGGCTGTGCTCAGGGGACCATATGGGATGCTGGGATTTGAACCAGGGTCGGCCGCGTGCAAGGCAAACGCCCTACCCGCTGTGCTATCTCTCCAGCCCCAATATTAAGAATATTATTTACTCTGTGTCAGGAGGTTGTTCCCCGGCCTTCCACCCCCTCCCCCCGTTGTACCAGGGTTCAGGCCCTGGGCCTCACACATGCAAGGCATGTGCTCTAACCATATGGCTCTACTATTTATTTATTTATTTATTTAGGGTGGAGATTGGGGGTCCCTTAAGCGTGCTCAGGAGGTCCGGGAGGCCAATTCTAAGTCATTTGCTGCAGTACAAGGTTTGGGGGATGCGAGTTTGCTTGGACACTGTGGTCTTGGAGATACCTGGGCCACCACAGGCAGTGCTGAGGATCTGCAGGGCCAGGTAGTGGGGGCCTCCAAGACTACATCATGGTCCCCGTGATGCTCAGGGGACCATTGGGGTGCCAGGAATCAAACCCAACGTGGACATATGCTAGGCGTTTGCCGTAACCAGTGGTTTTAATACCTCATAGTAACAAGTCCTCTCACCTTCACAGCAGCTCTGTAGAGTAGGAGTCTTATGTCTATCTTACACCTGAGGAAGTTAAGGCACAGAGAGGTTCAGAGTCTTACCCGAGGTCACACAGCCTCCTGTGTTGCTCAGAGTCTTACCCGAGGTCACACAGCCTCCTGTGTTGCTCAGTGGCCTGTGTTTGCCTCCAGTAGGAGGCATGGCTGAGATTTGAATCTAGGCTTTTACTTCTGGAACCGGGTACCTTGGAACGCCTCTTTCTGATAAGGAGTCAGCTTCAGCGCTCCAAGGTACAGGCTGACCTTTTATTCTTCAGGCAGGTCCAGGACTTGGCTGTCCCTGTGGGCATTCGGGAGCTGACACTCCAGGAAGGAAGTGGGACCCACTCTGGAGCCTTCTGTTGGGACCCAGGTGGGGGGCAGGGAGAGTAGATCTTCCCGGTGATTCAGACTGGCATTCTCAGCCCCATTTTTCCCGCCCCCAAGACACATGGCGTAAAAGAAGTCTCCTTTGATGAGACGCTAAGCTGACTTCCAGTAGAGAGGGAGGCATTTCCCACCCGCCTGTCTGTAGTGGGAGTCTCCACTTCGCTAGGACTAGAGCAGCTCCCCCTGGCCCCCCACATCCCCCCCACACCTGGCACGAACCATCCCCACCCTGCGGAGCCCAGGCCCTGGAGCTGGATTCTTCGGGACTTCCGTCTCAGCCGAGATGCCCGTTCCCCTGCAAGTGCTTTCAGCTTAAGTGATTACTCAGAGTGCTGAGAGCGGCTCTTGTGAGTGGGAACGAGAGGCCAGCTGTTGTGGGGGAAGTGCCGAACGGCGCGAGAGAGCGGGAGCGGGGAGAGGGGACAGCGCCTCTTTCTCCAAGGCTCCCGCTCAAGGCCTGTCAGCTGCTTGGCCCAGATCTCGGGCCAGGGCTGAGGGGGGGCTCTGGAGGTACCATCAGTCTGGGCTGCAGAGACTTGGGATGGTGGTGGTGCATCCCAAGGCGGGAAGGGGGTCCTCTCCCCAGGCCTCTCTCCTGCATGTGCCAGGAGACCCTGAGACGGATGTGGGCACACTCAGAGAGAGAGAGAGAGAGATGGTGTGATGGGGGCCAGAAGAAGCTGGACTCGACCTCCCTCCCCCTAGTTGGACAGCCTAAACACACGTGAAGAAGGTTGGAAATGACGAGTTTCCAGCATTTCTCTCACTCAGAGGAACACGGAGCGTGAGGGTGTTGGCCAAGTTCTCCCATCTCCCCAGGAAGCAGGACTCGTCACTGCGTGTGGCGGAGAGCGGCTCCTGCTGCCCGGCCGGCCAGCCGTGGACGCTGGTCTGTGGGCAAAGGCGCGATCAGCTCTCGCACACACTTTCTGTGTGGATCTTTGTTCTCCTTTCTTTGAGGCCCACACCTGGATGGACGAAGATTTGCTGGGCCAATGGGAAACTGTGAGAGGCGCTTTTATTTATTCATATTTTAATTAAAAAAATTTGTTCAGGCTGGAGCGATAGCACAGCAGGTAGGGTGTTTGCCTTGCACACGGCTGACCCGGATTCGATTCCCAGCGTCCCATATAGTCCCCTGAGCGCTGCCAGGGGTAATTCCTGAGTGCAAAACCAGGAGTGACCCCTGTGCATCGCCAGGTGTGACCCCCCCCCCAAAAAAAAGAAAAAAAATGTGTTCAATCGAACCACCATAAATTACAAAGTTACAAAGATATTTATGATTGCGTTTCAGGTATATATCGTTCCAACATCAGTCCCTTCACCAGTGCCCACTAGCTTCCACCAATGTCCCCAGTTTCTCTCCCTCCCCACCCCCAGCCTGCCTCTGTGGCAGGCACTATCCCCCCTAACTTATCCCCCTCACCCCGGTCCTCCAGGGCCAAGCTTCCTACGGAGACGGGGTTTTAAAGTGAGAGGCCCGTGGAGTGCTGGTTCTGGGCGGGCGGGTACTGTCTCTCCAGCTCTGACGCTTCCTTCTTCATACCGTGTTCTCGGAGCTGCAGGGAGGCAGCTGGGGAAGTGGGCGTGGGAGTGGTCGGGAAGTCGCCTGAGCTCAGGACCCCATCAACTGGCCGGTAGCCAGAGTCGGGTGTGAGCAGAGCAGGACTCACAGATATTTGGGGACCAAAAAAAAAAAAGAAAAGATAAATAGAGAAGGAAATTGGTGACAGGGCAAGGAGGAGGAACTCAACACACTCTTTTTTGGTTGTTGTGGGACCACACTCAGCGATGCTCAGGGCTGACTCCTGGCTTTGCACTCAGGAATCACTCCTGGCAGTGCTCAGGGGACCCTATGGGATGCCGGGGATCAGACCAGGGTTAGCCATGTACAAGGCAGGCACCCTACCTGCCGTCCCATTGCTCCGGCCCCCCAAACACTCTCGGTAATGAGGCACATGCCAGTGAGAGGAAAGGATGTGGGGGGATGTTGGGGTCTGGACAGCATGTCTGGGGGGAGGGGTGTGCCTACCTGTACTGTTCTGGCCTTCTCTGAATCTGTGCCAAGCACAGGGCAACTGGGGGCAGAGCTGATGGCAACAGTAAGACCAGTCCTGGGTGGGGGCGTCACGTGTGCCCTCTGGATAAGTCTGTGTAGCAAGGGTCACCGGGTTGATCGGTGCTCAAGGTCACGTAGCAAACTGGTAGGGCAGGTCCCTCAGCGGGACAGGGAGGACGTGCCCCCCATTTGTCCCTCTTGTGTGCAGCTGGTAACCTGCTCCCGTGTTCGACTTCTTAAGGACGGGGGTCCTCAGACCATGCGGCCAGTCCTGGGCCTCCCGGCTACCCCAGGGAAGCTCACTGACATGCTGGGGGTGGCCTCGGCCTCCGCTGTGATCCAGAGACAGACGCAGCTCCCTCTCCGTCCTCCGGGGGCACGCTTCCCGGCTGTGAGGTAGTCGGGGTCACACTCTTAGGTCTTGGCAGCCGCTCTCTGGGTGGGATGCTGATGTGGGGGAGGCGGGGTCCCTCCCTCCAGCCGTTTCACAGTCCCCTGAGCGAGCAGCAGCCGTATCAGCAGGCCTGGGAGGAGACTCGAGCCAGCCTCTGTCTCTGCTCCCCCACTGCTGAGCAGGGGGTGCGGGGAGACCGCAGTGAGAGAGAAAAGGAGGGTCAGACTGGAAGCCACGGAGTCCTTGCCCTCGGGGGCAGGGCCCTGCCTCACCGAAGGTGGAGAAACTGAGGCTCAGCGGGGCGCGAGGTCCAGGGCTGGCTCCAGGCCCCGCAGAGCTGGCAAATGGCAGAGGAGCCCGGAGCACCAGTCTCTGGAGATGCGCCCGTGACATCTGCACCACCCGAGCTGTTCTGTCACTGTTGTTCTTCGTTCCATCGTTCTCAATTCCGCACATTCCTGGAAAGGGCTGTTGATTAAACCATTAAGTGACCGGGCCAATTAGTGTTCCACCCCGGCTCTGGGACGTAACTGGGGCTGCCGTTTTCTTGGCAACAACATGCCGTTTGGAAGAAATTGGTTCAAGCTGCTGTTTGGTGTCCAGACACAGCTGTCCAGCGCGTCGGGGGAGGCCGGGCATCCTGCGGGCTGTGTGGGGTTTCCTGTGGCCAGCGGTCCAAACCCAGTTGTCGGCTGCCAGGAGCCCTCCTGCAAGGTGGGCTGAGCCCTGTCCAGCCCCGGCTGGAGCCAAGGCCCCGAGGGCGCCCTCCTCTCCCTCCTGCTTGCCACTGGGCCTGGAGAGGACAGGCTGCCCGTGCAGTTCGTGTCCTTTGCAAGAGAAGTGGGGGGCAAGTGGGATAGAGGGAGTGGGCTGGACAGGGCAGCCCCACAGCCTCCCCACCCCCTTCCTGCCAAGCCCCCGACATCTTCCCGGCCAGCAGGCCCTTCTCTGCCCCAGATCTCTTGGTCTCGCCCCTCTGTCTCCCCGCGGCTCCCATTCTCCAGCCCCTCTCCAGGCCACACCGTGCAGACAGGCTTCCACAGGCGTGTCTCACAGCCTGCACCCAGCTCCCCGTCGGGACCCCCTGCCCCCCAGCCCCCACAAGGTGCCTGGCGGGGTCCGGAAGCCAGCAGGCTGCGGCAGATGCTGGGGAGTGTGCGGTGGAGCAGCTCATTGAGTCAGAAGCGGGGGGAGCTGCAGCACACGGGTAACAGGACCACTAGGGGCTCGTGTCCTAGAGACAGCAGCTGTGTCAGTGCTCCTAGGCCTCCGCCTCCTGCGCTCTGCAGAGTGGCTCCTGCTTCCTGCCAGCCTGCGGCAGTGGTCCAGGGCCAGCCTATACACACACACACACACTCATGCACACATGCATGCACACATGCATGCACACACATGCACACACACTTCACACCTCACATGCACACACACCACACACACACCTCACATGCACACCCCACATGCACACACCTCACACACCTCACACACCTCACATGCACACACATGCACACACATACCTCATGCACATGCACACACCTCACACGCACACACATATCTCAAACACAACACACATGCACACACTTCGCATGCACATCTCATGTATACTCCTCCACACACACCTCACACACACACCTCACATGCACACACCTCACACACACATCCCCTTACATGCACACAACTCATACACATCTCATACACACCTCACATGCACACCTCTCATGCACACACCTCACACAACCCCTCACACACATTCACACACACACACACACCTCACACAAATGCACACACATACCTCATGCACATGCACACATACCTCACACATACCTCACACACAAAACACATGCGCACACTTCACACATACTCCTAATGCACATGCACACACCTCATATGCTCACTTTACATGCACACACCTCATACACATACCTCACATGCACCCCTCATATGCACACACATGCACACACCTCATGCACATGCACGCACACCTCAACACATGCACACATACTTCACACACAACACACATGCACACACTTCACATGCACACCTCATGCACACACTTCACATGCACACCTCATGCACACACACCTCATGCACACCTCACATGCACACACCTCACACACACCTCACATGCACACACATTCACACCTCACACAAATGCACACACTTACCTCATGCACATGCACACACACCACACACACACCTTATGCACATGCACACACCTCACACACATACCTCACATGCACACAAATGCACAGATACCTCACACACCTCACACACACTTACCTCACACCTCACACACATACACACACCTCACACACATGCACACACATACCTCATGCACAATACACATGCACACAGGTACTTCACACACATGCATGCACACACCTCACACATGCACATAGGCCTCCTGTGCACTCACACATGCACACATACATTGCACACACACTTGCAAACAGACCTCACACATATGCACACACCCCTTACAACACATATTCATGCATACCTCACATACATACTTCACACATGCATACAAACATGTATGCATGCACACACATGTATGCATGCACACACTTTATACACATGAAAACCTCACACACATGCACACATACCACACACAGAATTTACACACACATGGTTTACACACACTCACTGAACATCACACATAGTTTATACATACCTCACACACATAGTTTACATACAAAGTTCACACACATGCTCACACACACATACCTCACACATGCACATGGCATACCACACATACGTACCAGATACACTTCAAACACATCCTTCAACACACATACCTCAGGCTGGAGTGATAGTTCAGTGGGTAGGGCACTTACCTTGCAAGTACCTGACCCAGCTTCAATCCCTGACACTGCGTATAGTCCTCTGAGCACTGCAGGGTGTGGGCCCAAACACACCCCAGAATTAACATATATAACATGTCACACACATACAGACCACACACACATACCTCACACCACACACATTCCCAGGCTACGCAGCTGTGTGGGGAGGGCCAAGCGAGAAGGCCTGGGCTTGGGTCCAGGCTCTGTCAGCGAGTTCCTCAGTCTCCCTTTTTCTCAGCTGACTGTGAGCCAAAGAGGTACCATTACAAACTGTGGCTCAAGGTGGTGTCTGTCACATGTGCCACAAGCCTTGGCCCCTGAAGACACCGTCCGTTGCTGTCGTGTGAGATGAATGTGCGTCACTGTGTTTCCTGTTCCCACGCCTCCTGCAGCTCCTTCCTCGGAGTTTGCTGGTCCCGGGTCCGCTCCCTCGGACTCTGCCTCAGGACCCATGTTAGCCAGGGCAGATGCTCATTGGAGAGAGTTTTGCTGACACCACAGTGGTGAAAGGTGGCGCCCACGTCATCGAGGGGGAGCAAGGGGTCCTCATCTGTCCCTGAAGTGAGGCCCAGGAGGTCAACCCTCTTGTGCAGGACAGTGCAGGGGCGAGGCTGTTACCACCATCCCGACAGGCATGGGCAGAAAAGCACCCAGTGAGTCGCCACACTCAGGTTGCTGGGGGTGCCAGGTGGAGTCTGGGGGTGGGGGACCTTAATGGTGTCCCCACAACTACACACATTCCTCCTCATGGCAGTGAAGTCACATACACACACACACACGCGCGCGCGCACACACACACACACACACAGCTGAGCCGAGCAGGCAGGACATGGTCAGTAACTGCAGCTGACCAGCCTGGCGACTAGGAACCCGAGCCCGCAGATGCAGGCTTCACGGAGGGCCCAGATGAGGAGCTGGGACCAGGCCCACGGCCAGTAGCTCTGGGAAGGACCAGAGGTGTCCCCCACTCCCAGCCCCCTCATCCCCGCCCTCCTCTCCCCCACCGGGCCTTGCTCCCTGTCTCTGTAGCTCACGTGCGTCTCCCCGGCCCTCGTCTCCTCCCCGTTGCCAGGCCGGCAGCTGGGCAGAGGCTGATGGCACGTCCTAGTCTTTCGTAAGGAAGTTCCTGCTGGGCCTGAAAGATGGCTCAGAGGGCTGGAGCGCGTGCTTGCACGGAGGAGGCCCGGGTTTGATCCCCAGCGTCACATAGTCCCTTGAGCACTGCCATAGGGACCCTCGAGCACCAAGCCAGCTGTGAGGCGTAACCTCTCTCTTCCAGCACCTTCTTCCTGCATGAGCTGGTCTTCCTTTCTCCGAGAGTCGGGTTGTTGGGCCCAGCGCACACAGAGACCTGTCCGGGGGCCTCTCACATGCTGTGTATTTCTTCACTCACTCGTTCAGTCACAAGGGGACGGGCCTCAGCACCCCCGTTTCTGGCTCCTGTGGCGGGAAAGTGCCACAGGGTCTCCCACCCACTGCTTATGGCGGGGGACCCAGTCTCAGCCCTGGGCGTCTGTCTGGGCAGTTCTGGCCTACGGCAAGCAAAGCACTGGGCGACGTTTCCCTCGCTGTGTCCACGCAGACTCCTGCAACCCGCTGAAAGGGCGTGTAAGGGCGGAGTCAGTCAGGCCTCCCCCCGCGCTCCTCGGGGCCCCCCGGTGAGGACAGGGTTGGAGCTCAGGGTGCCGAGCTTGGGGACAACTTGCTCCAACCTGCAGCCAGGGGGTGCCAGGGCTGCCTGTCCCACACGCCTTCCCCTTCCCGGCCAGGGTGGGACACGTGTCTGGGCTGCCCGCAGGCCCCCAGCAGAGTGGCTGGGGGCAGGGGACCGGGCCCTTCAGTGTTGAAGGCCCTTCCGTGTGCCCCTGACCTCCTGCCCCCTCCACCCCTACAGCTTGGCGCAGTCGCTCTGGGTGCTCTTCACCGCCTCGCTGGCCATCTCCGTGGTGTTCGCCGTCATCCCCCTGTGCCACAATGTGAAGGTGCTGGCCTCGGTCATGGCGCTAGCGGGCCTGGCCATGGGCTGCATCGATACCGTGGCCAACATGCAGCTGGTGAGGATCTACCAGAAGGACTCGGCCATCTTCCTCCAGGTGAGCCAGCGCGGACAGCAGCACGTGGCACCTGCCCTTCCCTGGCCCTTCCCCAAGTCCTTTCCGGCCGGGGGGGGGGCACGTGGGGGTGGGGGTGACGCAGAAGGAACCTCCGAGTCTCAGCCCCGGGTCACTGGCCCCAGGGACCGTGCAGACAGTTGGGCCTGGGTGTCTCCTGTGGGACAGGGGCTGTGTGGGTGGGAACCTGCAGAGCTCCTGGCTCCCCCTCCCTCCTTCCCCCTGCCAGCCCCCCAGGGCTCAGGCCAGCCCCCCAGCTGAGGTTAGGACTAGGGAACCAAGGAGCGAGCAGGATGCTGTGAGGACCTCCACCCCAACCCCGTGTCTCCACTTCCTGTGGTGCCCCCCGCTCCGGGGCCAGGCAAGCCCCCCGCTCCTGCCCCAGCAGGGCAGCAAGGTGAGGGGCTGTGAAGCCAGAGCCATCTCTCTCCCCCCCTCCCCAGGTTCTCCATTTCTTCGTGGGCTTTGGCGCTCTGCTGAGCCCCCTCATCGCCGACCCCTTCCTGTCAGAGGCCAGCTGCTTGCCGGCCAACGGCACCACCAACGGCACCGCCAACGCCACGGTCGGCGCCCTCCAGCTGCACGTCTCCGGGACCCTGGGCCAGCACCACACCCCTCTGGCCGGCCCGACGCTGCCCCCCAGGACGCCCCCCCAGAGCGGGGCAGGGACCCGTGTGTCCTACGCCTTCTGGATCATGGCCTTGATCAATGTGAGTGTCCACCGCGGGCAGGGCATTGGGGGGCAGCCCATGCACACTGGCCCGTGCCCACTCCCCGAGAGAGTCTGATGGCCACAGTCTACCTCACACCCACCCTCAGCGTGCCATCCCGGGACGGTGCCATCTCAGGGGGTGCTGGTGCAGTGGGCACAGGTGGGCAGTCTGAGTCACTGGTCACACGTGGCACCTCAGGGACGCGCCTTTCCGCCCAGAGCCCCGTCGGCGGGTCTCGCCTCTCCGACGCTATCCGGGCTGTGTCTGCTGCGGAGCAGGGGACGGGCAAGATGAGCTCCGGGCTCTGCCTGCCCAGGCTGTGTGGGGAGGGAGCGCGGGGCGGGGCCCAGTCTGCAGAGAGGGCTCCCCTCAGGCTTGGGGGGGCCCGAGGGAGCGGAGGGGGACACTGCGCCAGCACTCGCCAGCTGGGCGCCCTGCAGACAGGTCGCCGTCACCAGAGGGCACAGGTGCCACTGCCCCTCCCTGGCTGCAGCCCGGATGCCCCTGGCCGGGAAGGGCTGGCCGGAGGCAGGTGCCCGGACCCTACCCCCACGCAGGCCCCCTCCTCCCTTCCGGCTCAAGGTCCCTTTGCTCCCCCTGCCCAGTCCTCCTGGGTCCCCTCAGGCCCCCACCCACTGCGCCTGCCCTTCTCAGCCCCTGCGGATCGCTCTTTAGAGTGGATACCAGCACGCTCACGTCAGGCTGGCACTCGGACGAGGCAGCCCAGGGGGTACGGCTGGAGGCACCCTGAGCACTGAAGATGGCCTGTTTCTTTTTTTTGTTGTTTGTTGTTTATTTTTGGGGTTTTGGGTCACACCCACTCACACACATACACACATCCCATACTTATACAAACACACACACACACACACACACACACACACACACACACACACATACACAGCAGTGCTCAGGGTTACTCCTGGCAGGCTCTGGGGACCATACGGGATGCCGGGGATTTAACAAGGGTCAGCCGCGTGCAAGGCAAGTGCCCTATCCGCTGTGCTATTGCTCTGGCCCTGGGTTTCTGGACTTTCTGTGTTGGTTTGTGTCTAAGAGAAATAGTCCATCACGGAAGAGAACAGGGCTACGCAGGCATGTGGGCACTGGCATACTGGCATGCACACACACACACTCTCTCTCTCACACACACACACAGTCTCACACACACACATCCCCAGGCAATCATAGACACACACCGTGACACACTTACAGATGCTCACATGCTCATCACACACACATACCACACACACATTCACACATTCCATACTCACACCTCATAAACACACACACTGACATACACTCACACACACACACATTCACACACTCCATATTCACACCACATAAACACACACACTGACATACGCTCACTCACACACACACATAAACACATTCACACACTCCATACTCACACCACATAAACATACACACACTGACAGACATTCACACGTACACACACTGACAGATACTCATACACACATACTCATACCCACACATTTACACACTCCATACTCACACCACATAAACACACACACTGGCAGACATTCATTCACACACTCACACACATACACACATTCACATACTCCACACTCATACCACACACTCACACACTGACAGACATCCACTCACACACATATATCCACATTCACACACTCCATACTTATACAAACACACACACACTGACAGACGTTCACACATACACCACAGACCCACATTCACACACTGCATACTCAACCACATACTGCCCACACATTCGCACATTCCGTATGCACACTCACATATACACACGTACTCCAGCGCTCACACCCGCGCACGCCCCACTGTGCCTTGGCCCTGTCGTACAGTGGCGCCGCCTATAAAGACCCCTTGTCTGTGAAGCCCCTTCCCAGGAAAGCCCCGCCCGACGCCCCTTTTACAGCTGTTTCCCCTTGGCCCTCGCCCAGGCACGGAGCCGCCCCCGCTGCTGTGCGGTTTCCTGTTTCTCCCCTGGCCCGACAGACAGACGGACTCCTCAGGGCAGTGGCTTCCCCGGGGCCCTGCGCTGTGGGGGCGACTGGAGGAGGCTTCTCTGGGGCCCCCAGAGGGCGTCTGCGGGGACAGCTGCCCACGGAGCACCCAGCTTTCCGTGAGGAGCCCGGGAGCGGGAGAGGCCGGGCTCCCCCGGGGCGTCTGTGGGGGAGGGGCGGAGGCGCTTCTCCAGGCAACCCCTGCGGCAAGAGGCAAGAGCCGGGCATTGCCCTGGGGATTCCAATGCTCCAGCCCCAGCGGGGAGCGTAGCCTCGAGCACAGCACTGGGTGCGTGCGTGTGTGTGTGTGTGTGTGTGTGTGTGTGTGTGTGTGTGTGAGAGTCGGGCATTGCCCTGGAGATTCCAATGCTCCAGCCCCAGCGGGGAGCGTAGCCTCAAGCACAGCACTGGGTGCGTGTGTGTGTGTGTGTGTGTGTGTGTGTGTGTGAGTCGGGTATTGCCCTGGAGATTCCGCTCCAGCCCCAGCAGGGAGCATAGCCGCTAGCACAGCATTGGGTGCGTGTGCGTGTGCGTGTGTGTGTGTGTGTGTGTGTGTGTGGCAGGCGTTGTCACATCGAAAGGCGGCTGCGTCTGTTTCCCAGTGCGGACACCCCGCCCGGGGCAGCCTGTTTGCCCTCGGGCACCACCCCCGGCCCCCTCTGGGTGACTGTGCTCCTGTGCTCGGCACAGCCTGTTCTAGCTCTGCCCTCGCGGCTCCGCGGTGTCTGGCTTACCACTCGGCTCTCTTCCAGCTGGAGCGGGTTATGATGCCGTGAGCCCCAAGCCTCAGTTGCCCCGTCTGGGAAGTGGGAATAACAGCCACCCCCAGCACTTTTTATGGAGCTGGAAGCAGAAGAGAATTTCTTTATATGACTGCATGTGATCTGACAGCACGGAGGGGCAAGAGACTCCAGCTGTGTTCAGAATGAGGTTGTTAGACGAGTTTTCAGGGGGCTGTGGAGATAGTACAGTGGGGAGGGCGCTTGCCTGGCACATGGCCGGCCCAGGTTTGATTCCCGGCACCCCATTTGGTTCCCTGAGTACGGGCGGGAATGATCCCTGTGTGCAGAGACAGGAATAAGTTGAGAAAGAAAGAAAAGAGAGGGAGGAAGGGAGAGAGGGAGAAAAGGAAGGAAGGAAGGAAGGAAGGAAGGAAGGAAGGAAGGAAGGAAGGAAGGAAGGAAGGGAAGCGAGGGAGGGAAGGAAGGAAGGGAAGCGAGGGAGGAAAGAAGGAAGGAAGGAAGGAAGTGAGGAAGGGAGGGAGGAAGGAAGAAAGGGAGGAAGGAAGGAAGGGAGGGAGGAAGGAATGAGGGAGGAAGGAAGGAAGGAAAGAAGGAAGGAAATAAGGAAGGAAATAAGGAAGGAAGGAGGAAGGAATGAGGGAGGGAGGGAGGAAGGAAAGAGGGAGGGAGGAAGGAAGTCCATCCAATTTCTCCCGGGGCATAGCTCTGAGTGCTGGACACAGTCCTTGCCTTTGGGAGTGGGTTCCAGCCCAGCACCACACGGCCCCCCAGAATAGGGTCAGGCCAGCTCTGCTTGTGATGAGTCTCTTTCCTGGGCGGTGCGTATGGTAAAGGGTGGACGGTGATTCCTGCCCACTGCCCACCTGCCCCGCGCGAGGTCTTCATCGCCAAGGAAGACGTCCCCGGGTGAGCAGCCTCGGGGAAGGCCACTGCCGTGTGCTGGACACTGGTGCGGCCGTGTGAGGGGTGGACCAGGCGCGGGAGGGGAGCCTGACCCTGTGCCCACCCTCCAGCTCCCGGTGCCCTTGGCCGTGCTGTTTCTGCTGTCCAAAGAGCGGCTGCTGACCTGCCCCCAGCGCCGGCCCCTGCTCCTGTCCGCGGACGAGCTGGCCCTGGAGACGCAGCCTCCGGAGCAGGAAGACGCCTCCTCCTCCTCCACCTCCTCCTCGCTGCCCCCCAAGTTTCAGCCACACCCAGGTGGGGGCTCTGATGGCCTGGCCCTGCCTGCCCCTACCCCGGCCGCTGGACGACGCCGGTCCCAGGGGACACGGTGGAAAGCGAGCCTGGCCCCTCGGTCTCGTGGGTTTGGAGCCGCCCAGCACCCGGCCCGGCCTCTGCTCCGCCCGGCCTCACCCGCAGGGCCTGGGCGGCGTCCTCGGACCCTGAGCTGCCAGCGGAGAGGGCCGGGGCAGGGGGCGGCCGCCCCAGCTGCCAGGGCTCTTCCCGCCCTCGAGGCCCGGGAGGGGAGGCCTGCGACAGGCCTGTTCTCTGTCCCCACACAGACCTTCTCGGCTGCTGCTGGCGGCGGAACTGCAGGGGGGCCCCTTGCTCCTTCTTTGCCATCCACGTCTCGGCGGCCCTGGTGCTGTTCATGACGGACGGCATCACGGTGAGGCCACCTCGGCGGGGGCTGACAGGGCCAGGGGAGGGCGGGAGGAAGGGGAGGGAGGGTCCCCGGAGACTCCCCTGTGCGTGATCGGGCACATGCTGCAGGGGGCGTGGGCACTCACGCTCTGGCACCGTTCTGGATGCCTGCTCGGGCCGAAATGAGCTCAGGGCAGCAGCGACCTCACTTTCTGCCTGTTCTAGAAATCTCTGACCATTCTCCCAGGCGGCCTTTCGTGGCTGATGCCAGGACCTACTGCCCTCTCAGGAACGCGCCCAAACAGAGGCCTTGGAAAGCTTAGTGGACCCCCTAAGTGCTGGGAACGTGGCCCGGGGGCAGAGCACTTGCCCTGCATGCGTGAGGCCTGGGTTCAACCCTGGCACCTCAAGCGAACCCCCAACAGTGTTGCTAGGAGAAGCTTAGGGGCTCCCTTGGAAAGGGCATCTGGCGGTCCTGGTGGACCCCCACCTGGCCCCTGAGCAGATCCCGTCTCTGCTGTTTCTTCTCTAGCCATGGCACATGGTCTCAGAGATGAGGCCGGTGGTGGACCCCGTTCCCCTGGAAGGCGCCCCCGTGTCTCATGCCAGAGCCCGGGGACCCCCGAGGAGCCTGTCTCTGGACCCCCTGCACCTGGGCGGGACGAGGTGGGGGGGCTCTGTGAGCCAAGCCCCACCTGCCCAGGCTGCTGAGGCGTCTCTCCGCAGGGGGCCTACTCGGCCTTCGTGTACAGCTACGCCGTGGAGAAGCCACTGTCCGTGGGCCACAAGTCGGCCGGCTACCTGCCCAGCCTCTTCTGGGGCTTCATCACCCTGGGCCGCCTGGTCTCCATCCCCATCTCCTCCCGGGTGAGGCCCGCCAGCATGGTCTTCGTCAACGTGGTGAGTGAGGGGCCGCCCGCAGCCCGGGGCTGGACACGCCCGTCGGCAGGAGTGTGGGCGAGAGGGGGGATGCTGGCGGGGTGTCAGGGTCGGAGGGACGGGCCACTTGTGATCTTGGAAACGCCCAGGATCCCCTCCTCCTCGGCCTCTGCTTGGTCCCCCAGGAGGAAGGGGTGCAGGTGACCACCGCTTTTTTGGAAGCAATCCTGAGAGCTGACAGGGTCCGCCGGGGTCCTGCCCAGCCCCCTTGCCTTTCCTCTGCTGGACCCAGGCAGGTGGCCATCCTGTCCAGCAGCGCCCTCTCAGGGCCAGGGCCTGGGGGTTTGCATTTTGAAGCTCCCCTAGGGGTATATTTTTTTCTTTTGGGGTCACACCTGGCAATGCACAGGGGGTTACTCCTGGCTCTGCACTTGGCAGTGCTCGGGGAACCATCTGGGATGCTGGGAATCGAACCTGGGTCTGCCTCGTGCAAGGCAAACGCCCTCCCCGCTGTGCTGTCGGACTGGAGCGATAGCAAAACAAGAGGAAGAAAGGAAATGTCTTCCCTATGTCGATGGAGGCGGGAGGGGGGAGTGTGTGGCGGGTGGGGGTGGGGGTGGTAAAATCAAATGAATGGGGGACGGGGGACGGGAAGTGTGTGGGACGCACAGATAGTTCTGAGTAGAAGGGAATTTTGTTTGGCAGGAGTATAGACTGGGGGGAGGAAGTGAGGGAGACGGAGAGGGATGGGGGGGCACTGCCATGCCCAGGAGGGGGGGTTCCTGTCCCCTGGAGCTGGGGGGCAGTGGTCAGCAGCTCCTGCAGGACTGGGGCCAGGCTCAGAGAATGACGCTTCCGTGCTGGTTAGGTTTGACCACGAGGCGCCTCTGGCCGGCTGCTGTCCAGCAGGGATGCTGACCCCAGCGCTGTGCTGCGTTCTGGTCCTGGGGGTGTGGAGAGGGCGAGGCGCCCCTTGGCTGGTTCCCCTGAGCTCCTTTAGCTCCCGGATGGGCATGTAGGATGCCCTGCATCTCCCCCAGCCCTCAGAGGAGGTGGGCGGGCCGTGCTCCCTGCCCAATAGGGGCAGGGAGGCCTGAGCCTCTGCCCTGAGCCACTTCTACTGCCCTCTGCGGGGGCGGGGGTAGTGGGGGGCGGGGCTCCCCTCCTGAGGTCTCATTTCTTAGTGCTTCCTGGGAGACACCAGCCCGGGGTGCAGTACCCACATTGCCCACAGGGGGGCGCTCCGGTCTTGCAGCTTTCCGAAGCCGGCGCCCGGTTGCTGGGTTTGGCCTTTCAGCCTGCTCTCCCCCTCTCTGATCCTCACTCACCGTCTCCACTGCCCCAGGTCGGTGTGGTGGTGACGTTCTTGATGCTCCTTGTTTTCTCCTACAATGTCGTCTTCCTGTTCGTGGGGACGGCCAGCCTGGGCCTGTTCCTCAGCAGCACCTTCCCCAGCATGCTGGCCTACACTGAGGACATCCTGCAGTACCGAGGTGAGCGGAGCCCAGGCTCGGCCTGATGCCGGGTTGTGGACAAGCAGAAGCGTCCCTTGCATCTCCTCCCCCATCTCCTTCCTGATCCTCCGTCGTGATGCCCACGAGCCGTGAACCCCGTGTGCGAAGGGAGGCAGAGCTGCCCAAGCTACTCCCGCTATGGGACTCTCGGCCCTGGTGCTCCTGAGCGGGGCTGAGCTGGGGTGGGGCTCCCCTCTCTGACGGCAGGACTGTCTCCACCCCTCCCTTCCTGCACCTCACAAGTGCTCGGGGAAAAGATTTTTTTTTCTTTTTGGGTCACACCTGGTGATACACAGGGGTTACTCCTGGCTCTGCACTCAGGAATTACTCCTGGCGGTGCTCAGGGGACCATATGGGATGCTGGGACTCGAACCCGGGTCGGCCACATGCAAGGCAAATGCCCTACCCGCTGTGCTATTGCTCCAACCCCGGAAAAGATATTTTTAACAAGTTCATTAAAAATAATTGTGTCTTGAGTATTTAGAGTTACCCTCGGGCATAAATAGGGATGCCCCGAAGGGACATGGAGATGAGGGAGTTCCTGGCCCTGAGCACTGAGAGGCGGGGGCCTGGCCCTGAAGCAGAAGCACCCGGGGCTCCCGGGGCTGAGGGTCATGGGGCATAGTGAGCCAGGCGGGGGCGCTGGCAGCGGGAATGGCCGCGGGCTGGTTGGTCACTGGGCTCTGCAGGCCTCCTCCTTTCTTCTCGCCCTGCCTCCCGCAGCCCGCGTGCCCCTCCTCCTCCCGATTCTGCTCCACTCACCCCTGCCAGGGCTGTCTCCTCGCCTTTAAAAGGGTGGCCTCGGCGGGGATCAGAGTCTGGGTTCCAGCACTGCAATGCGCCTGTGCCCAGCTCCTGCCCCGCTCCCTGTGCAGAACCGCATATGCCCAGAGCAAGTGGAGCCCCAGAGCCCCTTTGTACTGCAGCGGGGTGGGGGTGCCCCGGATGGTGACCCTCCACAGTGCTGCGGGTGCTGTGGACGGTATGACCCCACAGTGCTGCGGGTGCTGTGGACAGTGTGACCCCCCCCACAGTGCTATGGGTGTCATGGACAGTGTGACCCCACAGTGCTGTGGGTGCTGTGAACGGTGTGACCCCACAGTGCTGTGGCTGCCGTGGGCGGTGACCCCCCCCAGTGCTGCGGGTGCTGTGGACAGTGTGACCCCCACAGTGAGCTCGTCCTTCCTTCCCCGCTTTTCCTCCTTCTCTGTGGCAGTGCCCACTGGATACCCCTCCTTTCCTGCCCAGTGTGCCCTCTCTTCTCTCTCCCTCCCCTCCCACCATCCAGAAGCTTCCTTGGGCCCCTGCGCTGTGCCCGTCCTGGGTGAGCCCGCACAGTGTCTGCCCTGCCTGTCTCCATGCTCAGGGCCCCGGGCAGGAGCACAGACTTGGAGCCCAGGGTGCCCCCAGCCCTGTGCGAGTCCTTTCCTCTCCGAGTTCTCTCATGGGGAAAATGGGGTGCAGATGACGACCTTTAAACCGTTCCGTGCACCCAAGAGCACGTACAGCGTGACCTAGCGGCGTGCGTGCGTGGCTCACAGGGCCCGGGGCAGGGTCAGGGCACTGTGTCAGGTGCAGTGTCTGCGCGTGTTTGGGTGGAATGGCCATAGTACCGCTGGGGTCCAGCAAAGGGAGCGGCCAGCACGAAACACGCTCAGGGTTTGGAAGAGGGGAGGGGAAGAGAAGCAGGGGCCCCTGCTGAGGGGATCTCAGCCAGGCAGAGGGAGGGAGAGGTCAAAGGGAGAGAAGTGCAGAGACCGAGAGGGGTCGAGTGTGGGGCCAGCTGACTCTCTGCAGGGACAGATCATCACAGGAGCGTCGGGGGTCTGTACCGACACCCGGGGGGGCCTCCTGTGTGCCACTCTCTAAGCACCGACATGCCCAGGTCAGCGTGCCCCTGCGATGCCCACCTTAAAGAAGGGAACCTGGAGCTGAGCAATAGCACAGCGGGTAGGGCGTTTGCCTTGCATGCGTGACTGACCCGGGTTCGATTCCCAGCATCCCATAGGGTCCCCCAAGCACCGCCAGGCGTGATTCCTGAGTGCAGAGCCAGGAGTAACCCCTGGACATCGCTGAGTGTGACCCAAAAAGCAGAACAAAAAAGAAAAGAAACAAGGGAACCTGTAGCAGCAGCAGGGAACTCGCCTGAGCTGGGCCTGGACCCGGTAGCTGACCGTCGTGTCCGCTGCTGGACACGGCTCGGGGCAGCAGGCAGGTGGGGGCGCCCAGATGCCAGGCGCAGCAGCCTGCAGTTGCACCTTGAAGACCCCATGAGCAGGCGTGGCTGCTGCACCCCTAGAACGAGGGCCCAGGCCTGAGCAGTGCTGGGGAGTCCAGGGGCTGTACCATTGCCGGAACTTTCCAGAAACGCCGGGGATGGTGCTGGCCACATGTCCCCTCTCTCGCCCTCGCCAACCTGCCTTCTCTCCCGGGCAGGCTGTGCTACCACCGTGCTGGTGACGGGGGCAGGAGTCGGCGAGATGGCCCTGCAGATGCTGGTTGGTTCGGTAGGTGGGGAACTGGGGGGAGCTCCGAGCCCACCTCTGAGCCCACACTCCCTCCCTCCCACACGGGGTCTGTGTCACCTGCCTCCAGGCCAGCCTCGAAAGCTGAGTCTGCGTGCTGGGGCGTGGAGAGTCGACGTCCAGAGCAGACACGGGCCTGGCTGGCAGCAGGGTGGGAACGGGGAGGGGGGCCCGAGGGGCTGCCACAGGGCCTGTGATGGGCTTTATCCCTGTGTCCCTCCCTGCCCTGCCCCAGCAGAGCCCGGCTCTCCCGTGGGTCAGCACAGCCAGCTCCCCTGCAGACACTGGCTGGCTCTCACTCACAGGCACACGAAATACTGACAGCCACCGTGCTCATTACTCAAGGCTGTTTTGGTTTGGGGTCACACCCACCAGGGCCCCGGGGGGGGGGGGGGGGCAGTTCCTGGCTCTGTGCTCAGGAGCGACCCCTGGCGGTGGACCAGATGTGCTGCCGGCCGAGGATTCTAACCAGGGCTGGCCCCGTGCAAGGGGCAAGTGCCTTCAGCCCTGCACTGTCTCTCCCGCCCTTGACTAAAGACTTACAAAGGACAAATGCTTCAACTCTGAAGAAACTCGGGGTCGGAGAAGAGTTGCTACTTTGGCATATTTTACATTTTGCGTAATGAAACTTTTTTTTTTTTAATCCTCTGCAAGGTTCTGGTTAGGCCAGTGGGTAGGGCAACACCTAGAATGACTCTATTTTAATGAACGTTTAGTGTAGATAAGGGAGATTTGGGGGGAGGTTCCAGGGACCAAGTGGAAGGGACTGTGGACCCTCATCGGTGTGGCTGAGAGCAGGCGTCTGCCCCCAGAAGGAGGCAGCCCTGAGAGAGGCTCTGTCTGTGGGTGCACTGCCCCCCCACCCCCGCACAGACGGCCAGCCTGCCGGGCTGTGGGGCCGTGGGGGGCCACCCCCACCGTGTCTTGCGTGCCGTCTGACGGCCGCTGTCTGTTTCCCGTTGGCAGGTCTTCCAGGCCCGGGGCAGCTATAGTTTCCTGGTCTGCGGCGTGATCTTTGCTTGCCTGGCCTTTACCTTCTACGTCTTGCTCCTGTTTTTCCACAGGATGTACGCTGGGCTCTCATCAGGTAAGGAAAAAAGCCTGTCTCTGCACAAGAGGAGGAAAACAGCGTGCGGGGAGGGAGAGGTGGGAGATGCCGTGTGGCTGACACACCACGAACGCGCTTCTGTCCAAGGAAAATACAAGGAAATGTTTATTTTCTCTCCAGTTTCCTTTTTCCCTCTTCCAGCCGGGCTGTGCGATTGTGTATGCATGTGGGGGACGGGCTGACTCATGGTTTCTCCACGAGGAGAGAGGCAGGGGCTCTGAACTGGGCTTCCTCCATCCCTGCATGCCCTGGACCCACGGCCAAGAATCTCTTCCCAGCCTTCCCTGGGCCCAGAGGGGGCAGAGCCACTTTCCCAGCAGGAACCGGCCTGCAGCCTCGATGCCTGTGTCTTTGCAGTTGAGGATTTCGTCCCAGTCCAGGTCCCGTTTAATCAGGCAGCAGCCCTCCGGGCCCAGCCGCCGAGAGAAGCTGCAGTGGGCAGACACCTGGGAGTGGTTTGCGCCCCCAGGCCCCCGGCAGGGGCAGCCCCGAGCTCTGGATAGGCCTCTGCCTTCTGTCCGGCTCTCAGCGTGCCCGTCAGGCGGCCGGTGAGGGAAGGCGCTCTCCAGCGATAGCTCCGTCCTCCAAGCGGGTCGCTGGACCCCACAGCCCTCTGGCAAAGGTGGATGGATGTGTGCATCCTGCAAGTGGAAGGGCTGGGACTGGGGACACGTCTTTCCTGCCGAGGACCACCTGAATATTTATAAAACTGTTTGTAGGCCACAGGGCTGGAGCCATAGCACAGCGGGTAGGGCGTTTGCCTTGCACGCGGCCGACCCGGGTTCGATTCCCAGCATCCCATAGGGTCCCCTGAGCACTGCCAGGGGCGATTCCTGAGTGCAGAGCCAGGAGTAACCTCTGTGCATTGCCGGGTGTGACCCAAAAAGCAAAAAAAAAAAAAAAAATTGTTTGCAGGGTACACAATACAGGCAGGAGAGTCTGCGGGTAACACGTGTCCTGCACAGGGCCAGACCACAGGCTTCTGTGGGCTTCCTGCAGCCTGCAGGCCGGATGTCCCTCACCCTGTGAAGCCCTGCACAGGGGGGTGCAGGAGGTCCCAAACAGCCCCCCTTTTCGCCCGAGGGTTACCGCATAGCGCGTGCTGTGTGAGATGCCTCCGATCCCTCCAACCCAGTGCACTGTCTGGAACTGATCTGGAATGTTCTGAGACTCCCCCACCTCCCCATTCAGAGTTAGAGTCGGAGGTCTACCCCAGCTCAGCCCAGAGCCTCATTTCGGCTCCATGTCAAGCAGTTGCTGGCCGAACCACACACGAGTGACTGACCTCGGCTCCCCCTCATGGAGGGACAGACAGAAAGCCCCCGACAGCAGCCCCCCCAGCACACAGGTGCACCGAGTCTGTGGGACAGGCGCGGTGCATCCCTGAGTTCCCAGAAGTGTCCAGTGGGGGCGCCCCTGGGGTGCTCTCCGGAGGCCGCCGACGGCTACGGGCGCTGCTGCAACACGCTCCCTGCTTCCTTTGTAGTTCCGACTCCGGACAAGCCTCTTGGCATGGAAAACTTGGAGTTCTACCAGAGGTAAAACCGGGCGAAGGAGGCACACGAAGATTCCAGGCTCTCGCACACCAGCACAGACCAAAGGGTTCAAGCCTGCCGCGGGCGGACGCAGCTGGGGGCACTCACCACGCGAGGATCTTCCCAGACCCCGGGCGTCAGGCGAGGAGGCGCCGTGCCCGCTCCCCCCCACCCCCGGACCCCACCCCGGCACATCCCAGCAAATCATTAGTTGACCTGTGATTCCAGTTCCCGTGTCTCTCCGGCCCGAGGCCGCCAGGTGGCCACGGGAAGGTGGACGAGAAGCCGGCCGCGCCGGAGTGCCAGCCTGCACGTGCGTGTGTGCGTGCGTGAGGACCCCGCTTCCTGGAAGCTCGAAAATAGGGGTTAAGTCGGAAAGCTCCACAACCCGCTGCTCCGTGTAGATATATTTTAAATGAACCCAACGAAACCCAAGTTATTCCCGGGCATGCTTGAAGGATTTCATGTGCTTTTTACTTACTAATCGTCCAAAGTTCCCTCCAACTCCTGCTGCTGAAATGTTCACCTTCGAGAATGCAAAGGGCAAAGCGGAATCATGTTCTCTTTGCGACACTAAACCAGGGACAGGAATCCCAGCGGCTGTCGGGGCTGACTCACGCCAGCTAACCAAGGCCGAGGGCTGAATGCTCACCGCGAGAGCTGGTTGGTAAACAGAGCCAGTATTAACCATCATTGAGAGGCCGGAGAGATAGACCAGGGATTCTGGCACTTTGCCTGGTATCCTGCCACCCTGTTTGATCCCTGGCACTGTATAACTGTCCCCTGAGCACCGCCAGGGGTCACTGCTGAGCACAGAGCCAGGAATGACCCCTGATCACTGCCAGGTGTGACTCATGAAAAACAAAATTCATAGAAATTTACTGAATTTATACAAAGGTCATACTCCTGAGGTAATAAATATTTAAACAGCTTCTGGATCTTTTTTCTGTTTGCTTTTCTAGCTATTTTGGTCTGTCCCCTCTGTCTGAATGAAGGACATTCTCCAGAAAGGTGCACTCTCTGTGTCTCATCCATCCCCACTAACAGCGGTAACTTGTTGGCACCCGGAGACAAGTCACAGTGGGAATCTTTAAGCCACAGAGATTGGCAAAAGCTACAAACAGTGGCTTCCCCTCTCCCCAAGAGCAGGTCGACAACACTTACCAGCTCCCCACTGATAATAATCTGGGTTGATTGCATCAGAAGTTGCTAGAAGAACAAGACAGACGTTGTTTTTCTTTACTGATAAAAGGCACTGAATCTAAAGATTTATTTTACAATATATATATATATATATATTCAAATTTTCTATCTCCTATAGAGGAAAAAAAAAGTTTAGGTCTCTTTACAAAAAGCTGTATCTTTTTACAAAAAACTGTGCGAACGATAGCACATCGAGTAGGGTATTTGCCTTGCATGCGGCCAACCCGGGTTCGATTCTCAGCATCTCATATGGTCCCCTGAACACCGCCAGGGGTAATTCCTGTGTGCAGAGCCGGGTGTGACCCAAAAAGCAAAAAAACAAACAAAAAAAACACCCAGAAAAACTATCTACTGTGAACTATTCCAGCCACATGTGTGTGTATGAGTGATACGTGTCCGAGAACCAGCTCTGGCCTGGACAGACCTGGAGGGACAGGAGGGGAGAGACCAGGCACCGTCACCGTCACCCTCGTGTCTCAGCCTGCAGATTACATATTTAAAGGTACTTCACTCAGGCTGGAGAGATGGTACGGGAGTTGAGATACTTGCCTTGCAGGAGGCCGATGGTTCAATTCCCAGCACCACATATGGTCAGTGAACGCTGCCTGGAGTGATCCCTGAGCACTGCTGGGTGTTTTTTGTTTGTCTGTTTGGAGGCCCCACTCCGTGGTGCGCAGGTGCCCTGCCTGTTGTCCCGTCTCTCCAGCCCCAGTCACTGGGTGTGGCCCCAAAACCACAATAAATAAGCAAAGGAATTTCACCTTACCGCAAAGGAATTCTGGCAGTCATGTGACTTTGTGTAAGCCTATAAGTACAATATATCCTGATACAAAAAAATTTTTAAAAAAACATACTAGAAATTTTTAAGACCTCCTCCTAAGCAACTTGGAAATGATTCAAATGTTTGGCATGTATTAATGTAAGTCACTGTCACTGTATCACTGTCATCCCGTTGCTCATCGATTTGCTCGAGCGGGCACCGGGAACGTCGCCATTGTGAGACTTGTTGTTACTGTTTTTGGCATATCGCAGAGCCTGGCAAGCTCCCCATGGCATATTCAATATGCCAAAAAAAAAAAAAGTCAAACAGAATCAAATTCTTTTGACAGCTGGTGGTCTTGGCGTATAGTTTTAACTAAAACTATCAATTGTTTTTTAATATTAGAAGTCAGGGGCTGAAGCGATAGAATGAAGAGCATCTGCCTTGCACACAGCCAACCCAGGTGCCAGGTTCAATCCCTGGCACCACGTATGGTCCCCTGAGCCCAGCCAGGCGTGACCTGGAATACATAACCAGGAGTAAGCTTGAGCTTGCTGGCTGTGGTCCCAAATTTATAAAGTTCATAAATACTAGAGGCCAGCCAGATGTCAGGTACACTCTAACAAGAGAGTGGCTATCTGGACAGGGAAGTAACAGCTACATTGTTATTGTTTTTTTCACCAAAATGTCCTTTAAATACAGATTTAGGGAGAACTGGTTCTGTTATCCTCATTAATTTGTGAATATGTATATGCTTTGCATGCAGGAGGGAGGGCAGCTAGATAGAAAAGGAGATTACAGAATTCTAAGAGCATCAATTTAAAAATAATAATTTTAGGTTTCTTTTTTTTGAGGGGGTGGCTACATCCGGTGGTGCTCAGGGCTGACTCCTGGCTCTGTGCTCAACAGTCACTCCTGAAAGGGCTTTGGGAACCAAATGGGATGCCCGGGATTAAACCAGGGTTGGTCACATGCAAGGCAAATGCCCTACTTGCTATACTATCGTTTTGGTTCCAAATATTTTAAATATTTGTACTATGTTGTGGAGGACAATTGATTCTTTTTATGTGACTCAGAAATGAATGACTTAAGGTTCCCCCAAAGTCAGGTTTCCCTCTGTAGGTTCACATGGCCAATGTTGAGATTGGTAAGGGTCCAAAAACAGATGTGTGCAAGGCCTCATTATGCAAGGCATGCACGATGCACTGCCTAGTGACTAGTATTTTACAAGAAACAAAACTTATGCACAACTAAGGACGATTCCCTTTGTATCTAACCAGGTGCATATACTTTGCATGCAAGAGGGAGGTCAGACAGATTTGATTCGTTTTGTTTTGGTCACACTGGTGGTGCTCAGGGCTTATTCCTGGTTCTGCACTTGGGGATCACCCCTGTTGGGGCTCGAGGGGACCCTATTGAGTGTCTGGACCCGAAGCAGGGTTGGCTGCATGCAAGGTCAGTGCCTTCTCTGCTGGACTCTCTTGGCCCCCAGGTAGGGTTTGATACCACCTTTCTGTTCCCGGAGTAAGGGTCTTCTTTTAAGAGCTGCTCCCAGCTTCTCCTCTGCTCTACATTCAGTACCTGTCAGTGCTTTCAAAAGGATCCATTTATTTATTCAAAAACAAGCACCTGTTACATTCAAGGCCCTGCGCTAGGAACACAGGTGCAATAGAAAGTGTGTTGGAAGCCCTGTGTTTGAAGCAGTCGAGCATGTCACTGAATGAGGGATAATTGAGTGCCATCCAAACCCAAAAAGCAGCAGCAAAAGCCTTTCTGAGGAGGAACCAATTGTGTGGAACCTAAGAGGTACACAGGAGCCATTGTCCAAAGAGCTATCGTGCAGAAGCCTGAGAAGTGCAAGGGCCTTGGAGTGAATGAGCTGGGACAGCTGTGCACTGTGCCATGGGACCTGGGGACGGTCTGCTGTGGTATCTGCACACAAAGTGTGCTGCAGTATCTGTGGACTAAGTCTGTTGTGGGATCTGAGGACCAAGTGTGCATGTCGTAATTGAAGACTGAGCTGATTTGAGACCTGTGAGCTCTCGCTAGGGTTAACGGGCTTCAAGGAAGCAGAGTGGCAGGAGGGTGAGCGGTAGTAGGGACTAAGCTGTGGTAACAGTGTCTTCCTGTTAGCTTGCTTTCAAATAACCCCGGGAGAGCTGTGAGCAGGCAAGCGACGTCACGTGTTCGATATATCATATGTTCAGAAGTATTACTATCACGCTGGTGTGGAGAAAAAGATGGTGACTCCAGCAAGGGTGCAGCTGTGGTAAACCATGTCCGTGTAGGAAACATGGCCACTTCGGTAGCATCAGTAAAGTGACTTGTTTGAGGCTGCGTTTTGGGGACTGGGGAAATAGCTCAAAGGGCTGGAGCATAAGCTGTGCATGCAGCAGCCCTGGGGTTGATCCCCGGCACTTCAGGGGGCTTCAAGCACTGAGCCAGGCACTCAAGCACTGCCAATAAGACAAAAGAATAAAGATTGTATTTTATTTATTCATTTTGGTTGATGGGCTTCTTCAGCAGTGCTCAAAACTTACTCCTGGCTTTGTGCTCAGGGACCACACCGAGCAGGGCTGGGGGACTACATGGGTTCCAAGGATCACCCAGGTCACCCAGATCGATTGCATGCAAGTACCCTACCCATTGTTCTATCTCTCTGGCCCTAAGTGAAAGTTTTATCTTGAAAGATAATTTGCTGCTGGATTGTGTGTGGGATATGGAAAGATGAATCAAAGACGACCCAAAGGCATTTGACTTGAGTTACTGGGAGTATGATGAAGTCATTTAACACCTTGTTTGTTCTGGGACCACACCTGGTGATGCTCAGGGATTATTGCTGGCAGGCTCAGAGGGCGATATGTGATGTCAGGAATCGAACCCAGGTCGACCACATGCAAGGCAAGTGCCCTACCTGCTGGACTATTTCTCTGGCCCCCCCAGTTAACAGCTTCTGGAAGGCAGTGCAGATACTCGCTCTGATTTATGCATGGATTCTGCGATGCTGTATTCTGAGGCTATCTTGGGCGTCAAGAAGTTTGGTACGGAGTCTGGGGAGGTGGTTCCAGGTTAGAGCATATACTGAGCCCCTGTGACATCCTGGGGTTTGGTCCCCAACACCTCATGGCTGCTACTGAGCACCAGCAAGTATTGTGGCTGTGTGGCCCCCACAACTTAAGAATGAAAGAAGGCTGGTAAAGCGAACCTTAAAACAGTAAAATCAGAAGATAAGAGAGAGGGAGTGGGGGGGAGAGGGAGTGGGAGGGGGGAGGAGAGAGGGGGGAGGGAGGGAGGGAGAGAGGAGAAAGGAGAGAGGGAAGGAGGGAGAGAGAGAGAGAGAGAAAGAGGGAGAGGGAGGAAGGGAGGGAGAGAGAGAGAGAGAGCTCAGTGGACTGTGTGCATTGGCTGAACACGTGCCGGAGTCCCAGGTTCAATCCCCCGCACCTCCAGGAGCAATGCCCAAGCCCAGAACTAGGAGTAGCCTCTGCTAACCATTGGTTGTAGTCAAACAGACAAAAAGAAGTCTGAATGTCTACGACCACATGCAGACAGTGATGACTCCAAAGCGAGTGTAGACAGGTGGAAAGTTGAGCAGGGCAGACGCGGTGAGCCAGAGGACTCGAGTTGGAGAGCTGTGGCTCTCCCTGAACCGCAGGGAGGACGGCGGAGAGCAGCTCGGGGAGGAAGTCCCCAGGGCCTGCAAGGTGGAAGCCGCCCTTGACCAGCGAGGGGATCGTCACCTCGCAGTCCACTCCAAACACACGAGTCATACCATCGGCACCCAGTACCCCGCCCCAGAGACCTGCTTCCCATTCTTGCCCTTCGTTCTGAAGGAAGCCACGTCCCGGCTCCACCAGTCTGCAGGGAGCAGTGGCAGTCGGCAGCGGCAGTCGGCATGAAGGCTTGGACTGCGAATGACTCTCCAGCCGACAGGCACCGTGGAAAACTGCCAAACGCTAGGGCCGGAGTCTGTCATGAAGTGCTTCTACTAAACAGCGATTGCGAAACGGGTACTAATTATGCCTCCTGAGAGGACGTATCTGCAGTCAGGACAGCTAGAAAATGTACAGAAACGGGTTTGTGTTTGGGGGCCACACGCTGCTGTGCTCAGGGCTCCCTCTGGGCTCTGTGTCAGGAGGGCAGGGGGATCAGATGAGGTGACAGGGACTGAACCTGGGTACGCCGTGTGCAAGGCCCTACCTGCTGTGCTTTCTCTCCAGGCCCAGGCGTTTCAAAAACCAAAAGACAAAAACAAAAGCAAAAGCAATGCTAAAAGAACTTTAGAGTCCTAAAAATTCCAAAATGAATCTCCAGGAGTTGGTGAGTTCCCTGACCTCATGGACTCCTATTCTAGTAGCATCCAGAGTGCTCACCTAGTCACCAGCCAGGTACTGAACTGCTTGTGGCCAATCGGATGTAGCGAAAGACATCTAGGGCAGGAGGGTTTGTTCTTGTCGATCCCAGAATCCCAAACCAAGTGGGGCTACTACCGAGTTTTCAGAAAAAACAAACAAACCCCCCCCTCCCCCCGCCCAAACAGCAAGTCCCTGGAAATCTACTCTTTACACAAACAAAACTAACACAGGTTGTGGGAGCCACTTTCTCCTGCATTGTCCCAGGGGCTCAAGGGGTGGCTAATTTTTACTCCGGGCCATTTTACAGACCTCTGGGTATGACAGTGCCACCTATTTCCACTTGCTTCCCACTCCCCCGCCACACCTGCTACCATGTATATTTCATAAACCCAATTCTGAAAAGGTCTGATTTCACTTGCTATGTAAATGGAATCCCTTTATCTCTAACCTCAAAATTTACATGAAGAAATAGTGCCCATAGAGGAAATAAAGTGAATCACATCTTATAAAGGCTAAAAGAACCTATCTCAAATTTAAGAAATTTTAAGAATTATGAATACATTTTACTATTATTTTTGAAATTTATTTTAGGCATGGGACCAGGGAGATAAAACGGCAGGCAGGGAACTTGCCTTCGTGCAGCTATCCTGGGTTTGATCCCTAGCACTACAAATGGTCCCCTGAGGGATTTATTCCTGAATGCAGAGCAAGAAATAAGCCCTGAGCATATCTGGGTAGCAGGGTAGCACTGTCGTCCTGTTCATCGATTTGCTCGAGCGGGCACCAGTAACATCTCCATTGTGAGACTTCTTGTTACTGTTTTTGGCATATTGAATATGCCACGGGTAGCCTGCCAGGCTCCGCCATGCAGGTGGGATACTCTCGGTAGCTTGCTGGATTCTCCGAGGGGAACAGAGGAATCCAACCCGGGTCGGCCGTGTGCAAGGCAAACACCCTACTTGCTGTGCTATTGCTCCAGTCCAAGGGTATCTGGGTATGGCACAAAAAACAAACTAAAAAAACAAAACAAAACCCGAAACCACTTTTTTTTTTAGAAAAAAAAAAACTCCATAGGTTACAAGATTTACTGGTGTGGTTTCATACATGAAACATCCCACTACCAAAGCTTCCACTTCCTCCCCAACCCTCAAATCTTCCTGTTCTCGGCTTCGACATCTTATTCCCCTGACATTTTTCTTATATTCTGTATATGAAAGAACATTCCATGATGTCCCTCTCCTTCCGACTCACTTCATTCAGTATGACTCTCTCGAGATCCATCCACCCATGTAGCAGCAAATTGCACATGATTTTATGTTTTCTTTTCTTTTCTTTTTTTTTTTTATTGCTTTGGGCCATACCTCGTGGTATTCAGGGTTTACTCCTTCCTCTGTGCTCAGGGATCACTCCTGGTAGGGCGTGGGGACCATATGTGGTGCCAGGACTGAACCGGGTTGGCCACTTGCCAGGCAAGCACTCTACCCACTGTGCCATCTCTTTGGCCCCAATTTCATCTTTTCTTAAAGCTGAGGAGAATCCACTGTGTACTGTAGTTTCATAACCCAGTCACCTGTTCTTGGGTACTTGGGGGGCCTCCAGATTTTGGCAACTATGTGTAGTGCTGCAATAAGCAAACGAACCTAAGAAGTGCATTCTGAATAGAGTGTTTGGGTCCTTGGGGTAGATGCCATGAAGTAGAATTGTTGGATCATATAAAAACTTGATTTCTAGGGTTTTTTTTTTTTTTTTTGAGAATTGTTCAACTTGTTTTCTGAGAAGGCTGGACCAGTCGACATTCCCACCAGCAGTGAATGAGGGTCCCTTTTCCCTACAGCCACCCCAGCACTGGTTGTTTTTGTTCTCTGTGATGTATGCTAGTCTCACTGGTGTGCGACAGCCCATTGGTGTCTGATTTTCATTTCCCTGATGGTAAGCGATACAGAGCATTTTTTTCAGATACTTTTTGACTGTCTTCTCTGAGGAAGTTTCTGTTTATCTCTTCCCCACACCCCATTTTTGATAGAGTGTGGGTACATTTTAGAAGCAGAAGACTTTCACATAACAAATAATTTTTCTAGCTAGTTATCTTTTGATTCCTTTTTATAACAAGCACTTTACAATCTCCTTTTTCCTATTTTTCCCTTCCCTTCCCTACACTTTTATCTGCAGAAAAAATAGAAATGAAGCTAGAGTCAGGTTCTGATGGTTACCCCGGGAAAGAAATGGACTCTTCCCTTACTCTGTTCTATAGAGGAGACAGAGAAACTATACAGAGAGCCTAGTTACCTCAATGGATGCAGGAGAAAAACAAATAATCAAGCCAGAAATTCTCTTTGTTAAAAATATTTATTTAAAAAAATACAATTGTTCATGTCTAGTTGCACATATATCTATTAACATATCTATATAGTTTTAAACTTTAGTAAATTGCTATAGTGCTTTTGAAAGCCAGCTTGCCATTATACAAAGCAAATTCCTGTCAGTTCTTACATAAGTTTTTCTTAACACATCATCTTTCTTAAAAGGTGCATATAACCACTGCAGAATTTAAAAAGAATTTCTGCATAAAAAAACTTGAAGCAATAGAAAAACGATCAGACTGATTGCAAACTCTGAACAGCCCTCCACTGTGTCTGGGAATGCACGAAGCAGGTCTTTCTTTAAAAGCAGTTTATTAGAAAGCGCTCCAAGTGCCAGCGCCTCCTCTTCCCCACCCATCTAAACTCGGTAGTTTCTTTGCCACATACAAATAAATTCAAGACACTAATTAGTTTTCCAAATCAACCTTTCCCAACACCTCTTGCATCCCAATAGTTAAGTCTCACAGCTTAACTGGAAGGTACGGCAGTTTCTCACGAGTTGCATTAACAATTAAGGTTATCTTCTTAAGAGTAATTACGCACAATTATAATTGCTTTTTTAGGAAAAAGAAAATAAGGGGAAAGTGGTTTTAATACTCTAAAGTACTCGGAATTCTTCCTAATAATTTCAGTTACACTGAAATTAAGCTAAGTGAGGACCGACACTGTAACAGTCACTCCTTTCTCTGGGGGGCTGTGCATGTGCCCTGCATGTGAGTATTCCACGCACACAGAAGTGAAGGATGCGGAGTAGAAGGAGAGATTTCATGAAGTCAGGGAAAATAAACCACGAGGTCACTGATTTGCCAGCGAGGTGACGGGGCTTTGAGGAAAAGCCGCTGGTGGTCTCGAGTCTCCCAAACTAAGGCACGGGCAGGAGCGGAGTAACCTGCCCACGCTTAGGAGGAAGCCACTGCTCTTCGAGTTAGACTTGGTAGGTGAAAATCCTCCACTGTTAACTGGGGCCCGATTTTCAACAGTGCCACATGTGAAGACCCATGGGGCTCCCAGCCAACTGTGCATTTCTCAGAACACAAAGTCATACTTTCTTTTCGCTAATTTGATTCTCTGTCGTGTAAGTGGCATAATTCTAGAAACCTAGTTTTAGTCAAAAATTTGGTTTAACCAAACCAAGGCTAACCCGTAGCACAATGGCGGGACTAGAGTTTACATTTAATCTTCCTGACCCACAAAGGTAAATGAAAGGGCGAGAAGGCAAAGGCGAAGAACTGGAGAGGCGTGTGGTTCGAGAAGACCGAAAGGCCAGGCCTGAGAGGGCCTCGACAAACCAGAAATTAACTGCACTCACTTCTTCCCTATCTCTACATATATGCACCTCAGTCCACTAATACCGACAGAGTCATTCAAAAGACAGACTGCTCTACAATACAAGCAATGACTGTAATGTACACACAAAGGCCATTGGTAATACTGCCCTCAAAAGCAAATTGCATGAAATGTCTTAGAAGGGGCCATGTCCCCCCACATAACAGACATCTGTAACAATGATTAAACAGAAACTTAAACTGAAACCGTGTACAAGCTGAGTGTTAATTCATCAACTACAAATCATTTAGAAACTCATATAGGTTTAAAAAGCACAATACTGAAAGCTTGCAAATGACTTAAGAACATCCTCGCCAAAAGAGCATACCTTACCAGAGCCTGGGAGAACGGCTTAGTCAGTAATCCATTTTATCCCTTTGCCGAAGGCTTAAGTTCCAGAAAATATAAACAAGAAAGAAAACTTAATTTCCCTCACCCTCACTAAGCATAAGTTGAAATTAAACAAACAAAAAAATTATCATGAAGTGCTTCCAGTTATTAAAAACAAAACAGTGCTGCTGGGGCTGTCAGAGCACTTGCCTGGCATGTGTGAGCCCCTAAATTCAGTTCCCAGCACCACACACACAGACACACACACACGCACGCACGCACGCACGCACGCACGCACACTGGGGAGATGGCTCAAAAGGCTGGAGTGCATGCTTTACCTATGAGAGCCCTGGTTTTGATCCCCAGCACCACATGGTCCCCCGAGCACTGCTGGCTGTGCTCCCCGCGAAACAGTGCTAATAATGGTGCCCTCAAAGTGCCAAGTGATTTCATGCCAGCATATGGCCTTCCCGCTCCTGAACTCGAGACATACATGAATGATGCCACTAACCAGAACCCTGACCCCAAACTGGGCACCCCCACCCTACCCACCCCCGTCCAGAGGATCCCAGGCTCCTAATCCTGGGAAGAGACAGGACCCAGAGTGAGTCTCTTACGAGATGGGAAATAAGACAGAGTTGAGAATATCCAGCCCAACATACTCTCACGTTTCTGCTTATTATATGTGATTTAAGAGAACAAACAGTTACAGTGTCAGAATTTCTCGATTGTTTGTCTCAATCCTTGGTGGAATCTGTATGTTAGAATGCTGTTTCTAGTGTAGACCTCCTCTCTGGAAATCTTAGCACCCACATAAGCACTTTCACAAAAGCAAAAATAAGAAAATTTTGTGAACGGACAGCTTTACTTGCTGAAAGGCTAGAACAAAAAGAATAGTTTAAGATGACTGTTTATAATATATCACACTGTATTTCTGAAACGTTGGCAAAGCAATCTGTCTTTAAGGCCTATGAGTCTACATCTTTAAAAAAGCTGAAATGTGCAAGGTACTGATTCTTAAAAAGTGAGAACTGCAAAGTGCAGCCTATTTTTCAATTTTAGTATATAAAACAGCCTGTAAGCCACCCTAAAGGATGAGTACTGTGTGCTCCCTTGGAAAAACATATTTACTTATACAAGAACAGAAAAACATCCTCAGTTTGTTAGTACATATGTGCTCAGCCAATAAATCAGAATGACTTGGAAAGAAAAACTCTAACAAAACTTAAAAGTAATATTCTAAACCTCATACGACTACACTGAAAAAGAGTACAGAGTCCAAGAGACTTACTATGTTTGATTGTTTCATTTAAAATACTGCTAACAACAGCATGAAAGTCCTGGCTGCTATTTAAAAAAAAAAATAAAAGCTTAGAGCCAACATTCCCCCTCTTATACACACAAACCATGCCCACTTCCAGCTCTTAGAGTGGCTAAGTGTGATGGCAGTACCCTAGGCATGGCTGTCTTCTGGTTCATTTACCCTAATTTTTGGTCAATCTATCCCAATATTTTCCCCCCAGAAAAGGAGCTCGCAGAAGGCGGCTTCGGAAGGACCATCTGCACTGGCAACGCCGCCCCTCCAGATTGGCTGCGCACAGGCCCCAACTTGACTCTCCCGCTAGCAGGTTCCACCAAGTATGAGAAATGAAGTCAAACCGCCTTCTCTCTTGCCTAACCCAGTCCCACCCACACAGATTCTCGCATTTAAAACTAAGCCTTCAGCTTGAGGGCGCAGGGTCTCGGACACACAGGGGGCGAACGGCTAACGGGGCAGTGCCAAGAGCACAGGAACAAAGCATTTCCCTGATAACTCCAAACCAGACAGAAAAATCCAGAAAATACTCTCCCCATCTCTGCGCCGGGTAACCGCTGAAGACAGTTATGGCTGGGCTCTGTAGCGGCAGCATTCGCGCCTCCAGCCCATCTCAGAAATAACACATTCGGTCATCCCCTCACAAAACAGACTGTGTCGGGAGCAATCTCTTCACCGCTTAGTTCCCGGTGGTTTGGCAATTCATCCAGAGTCCAGCAGAGAGACGACTGCCTCCCCCAGCCTGCACCCACACACACATCACACAACGGCCCCTGGGGCAATCCTGGGCTTCCGGTTGTGCCAAGGGAAGTGAGGGGCAGAACAAAACCAGAAGGAAAAACACTCTTTCAGATGCCAAAATGTTACACATGGGGAAAAAAAAATCTAAAAATTAATATGGCAATAAAATGGAGATTAGTATTATCATATATTTAAGATAAAACCGGAAATGATTTTGAATTCATTGGTAGAATACAAATGTGCTTTAGGAAGTATGTAAGCAGATTAATAATTAGAGTAAACTTAATCACACCTACTCTGAAGAGGGCAGAGACCACAATCAATGATAAGTGTGTGAAGTTCTAGGAAAAAAGTGATGCTGGTCACTGAGCAATTTATGAAAAACTATTTCACGTGGAACTTCAGAAAGCTGGTAACAAGTTTTTCCGAAAAATTTTAAATCTCTTAAGAGATTTTACATGGAAATTAGATCAAATATGTAGAGGATTTCTCCATGTGTCACAACCAAAGCCCCCTGCCCACAGTTTGACCCCCAAATCAGGCCATGGGTATCCCGAGTCAGTGCTGGTTAGCTGGAGCGAGTGCGCCACCTAAGTGGGGAAAGAAAAAAAACACACAAGAACTTCTACTCTCAACGTCTGCTTTCCGTGCCGCCCCGCATCACTACTGTGATGCCTCACTATGTACAGAACAGCACACCCAGGCAAAAGTTAAAAAGAGAGAATTTATGCTCAAAAAGATCCAGATGTGTTCAAAAGAGGTCTGTTTTCTGAAATGCCCGTGAGTGCCTCGAAGAGGGGTGACTCGTTAGAAACGTACACAACTGCCTTCTCAAACCTGAGGCTGGGGCACAGACGGAGACAGGGACGACAGAAGTGAAGGACCGCAGAGAGAGAGCACAGCCGGCAGCGGCAGCTCCCCACCGGAGGCCTCTGAGTCATCGGCCCCAGACTGAAGCGGCAGGCCAACGCGGGGAGGAACAGGGGCCGTGCCAGGTAAACAGATTCAACAGCCGGGCCTGCCTTCATTCATCTTCTCAAACAGCGTATAAACCTTCAAAGGGATTTTCCAGTTTTAAAGAAATATCCAGTACTCTTTAAGTCTATAGGCTCATGACTTACTTTCCTCATCAAAAGAGAAAGAAAATGCTCATAGCTGAAGTCTAAGAAGCTTAGCCTAACCCTTTTAAAAACAGTTTTATGATTCTTCCATTATGTACAAGCTTTTGCTTTTGTTTCTTAAAAAAAAAAAAATCAATATCAATGCTTCCACCTGTGTGAAAACTCTGCCATGAGGAATATGCCGTACAAAAGCACTGGTTAAAAAAAAAAAAAAAAAAAAACCAAGAAAAGGTGAAGTCAGACATGTGATTAGACATCGGCAGGTGAATGAGAACAACGGTTTCAGCAGAGCTGCGCAGCCAGTGGGGACAGACACCAGGGGCAGATCCCTTCTTGAGTCCACAGTGGGGGATCTCAAGTCCCACCGGACGTAAAGGAATTCCCATCACGGAAAGCAGAAGATGCTACGGATTCAGAGAACCCGGGTAAGCACTTTCCAGCCAGGGGCCAGAGCGGAGGATAGTGGCGGTGACCAGAGCAGGCCCTTCAGAGCTCACTCTGCACTCCCGTCTGAATTCACGTCACTTCCGCTCAACACCTTTTCATCGTGGGCAAGTGGTAAGTGACAAATTCCTGCCACAGAGCCCCACGGCAAAGTCTTTGCAGGGAATCTGGATCTGAAGGGTGTATGTCACCTTTTCCTGCTGAGAACTCTGTAGATTTTTTTTTTTTTTAAATGATGAAATGGAGACTTTTCTGGGAGGTAGTTTACAAACAGAATGGTCTGCCTCACACACTGGAGCTAGGGTTGTAAACTTTCATTTAAAACGGGAAACAAGTACTTCCCCAGATTGGCTGATCTCAAAGAGAACATAATCATCATCACCTCTCAGAGGCTTCAAGGGGAAGGACAGAGCCAGCGGACAGCCGGTGGGCGCCAAGACCAGCTCCGAGGAAGTCACTCGGACCCCCGTTCCCAGGCACCCCTGTGTCGAGATGATTATCAAAGGTATCATTTATAAAAACAAACCCATGGCTTTTCTCCTTCAATTAAAAAAGATAAATACTTTTTGTGCTTTCAAAATGTTAAGAATCTAGTTAAATCAAGCCACCAAAACATTTCCTTAATGTACAAAATGCTAATTAACCTAATTAACTTAGAACAATTCCAAAGTGCTGCTGAGAGATTTGATTTCAAAGAGGCATGCAAACGAACGATTCCAATAGGGGATAAAGAAAATTCAATAGGTCTGCTCCCCCTCGCTATTCAATACTACCTCTCAACACTAGTATTGCACATCTCAGAAACAGAACGTTAGGCTGATGACCACAAAAAAAAAAAAAAAAACCTAGTAACAGGTCACTATAATCTACGAGTATAAAAGCAGTTCCCTGAATATTGTCCCTCTGCTACCAAAACCCTAGAGAGATGTCTCGCTCATGTACAAGCTTCTCTATATAAACAAAATTAAAGCAAATATTAAACAGCTGGGAGATGCTGGTTTCTATCAGTATCATTTTCAGCCCTCAAGTCCTTATTCTCTCATTCCACTTAGTTCCGGTGACTGAACTGTGCAAACTGTTTCCAGGGTTACAAGGCGAGTTTAATGGGCGGGGCTGGAGGTGCCATGACGGCAGCATGCAATCCAACCTCAGACCTTCAAGTCGAGCTTCCCCAAGACCCCAATGTGGTGCCAGGATCAATACATCCATTCAGGTTGGGGGGGATGAACACATCTCCGCCGCAGGCACCGATGACCCGATGGGAAGATTCTATGCGGTCGGTCATGCAGTGGCGAACCCTTGGCGTGTCACCACCGACGGGCACACTCCGACCCGGCACGAGCGCGGGACCTCTTCTCCCTCATTAGAACAATTTGCTTTACTTTGCTTTTCATCTTCCTAATTACAGCTCTGAGAGTATCACAACCTCTAATAAGCTTCAATTTCAAAGAAGATAAATATATAGTAGTAGAAAACAGGGTAAAATGGACAGAAGGAAGGGGGTCATTCACACTGGGGACCTTCTGGCTGGGAAAGGCCCACGTGCTCTTTCAGATTATCCAGCTCCATCTTCTCCTCTGAGATGCCTCGATTTTTTTCAAAACCCAGCCCCATCCTCCCCGGAACCATGCTGTTAATGTACGGACCCGGAGAACAGACATTTCTCTGCTGATGTGTCCCCTATGCCCCTGGGCTGTCTCCAACGCTGTCCCAAACCCCACGTTAAATAATCTTCCTGTGATGGAACGGACCCATGCTCTAGGGACAGGCTTGAGGCGAGATTACACACAGGGCTAGGCACCCCACCCTGAATCAGCGAGAAAAGGTGTTGCTTTGCAGAATGACTTACATATGTTACAGCTGACAACAGTAGACTCTTCCCCCCATTCTGCTTTTGGAGCAAGTAGAAATGGCACTATTCCACTCTTACTCCGTATAAATGGAATGATTCCTTTTCCTCTATTGCTTACATACAGCTCACTTTTAGTTATTCAACAGAGTATACTTAGTCCTGAAGACATAACCAATTTCACTGAACTAGTCTATCTTTAAATAATATACTTGAGGCGTAGTTTTTCTTTTTTTTTTCCAGGCAAAGTGTCCCGATAAGGCAGGAATACCTTTGTTCTTGATTCCTCTTGCAAAGCACAGCTGCTAATCCCACCAAACATTAAAATAAAACTAAAAATATTTAAAAAAAAAAGTTGATAAAGAGGGCAATGGAGTTTGGACTCCAATAAGGCATCTTGACACACAGTTCAGCTCGAGTTCTTCTCAAAGGGAACCCTAAAAAGGCATTTCAGTGGAGGAACAGCCCCAAATCACCATGGTTTGTTCCCAGCACTTCAGGACGATCAATCGCTCACTTCACTGTAATCACGCTGATGTCTGTCTCCTTCGTCCTTGGTTCTCTCAGTCCGCAAGTGCAGAGGTTATGTTTTCTGAAGATCTGGGGAAAATGGGCCGGGGGTGGAAGGTCCGTCCAGGCCAGAAAGAGTGAATGGCCCGTGACTGTTCAGCACAGAAGGAAACTGAGGAAGAAGAGAAAACACACAATCACTTCATGATTCCGCCCCAAGTTTCACCTTCCGTCCCCACGCCAGTCCCTAGAGGCAGAACAGGACGGTCACCCGCAGTGGGTGTGTATCACCGAAGAGTAGCTGGCCTAACAAAACCCTTAAAGAAAATAGTTTTCTTACAGGGGTTAGAGCGACAGTACAGCGCTTGCTTTGCATGTAGCCGAATAGGGTTTGATTCCCCAGCACCCCACATGCGCCCCCAGACCACACCGGGAGCAAATCCTGAGCGCAGAGCCAGGAGTAAGCCCTGAGCACAGCTGGGTGTGCCCCTCCAACCCCCCAAAATAGTTGTCTTACATATTGTTAACACTCTCCTCCCTAACCTGATTAATAGGACAAAGAACAAGCCTACACAGTTCCCTTATCTAATGTGCAACCAGTTTGCTTTAACTTCAGGAGAAAGCTTTAGAAAGTTCAGTAATGTCAACATATACTATCGAGTATGATTCCATTATAAAGCCCGCCAATCTGACAAAGGAAGGTCGAGAGACGCCCAACTAAACTCTTGTAGCTGGTGTGAATGAGTTTTCTGGTCACCCGAGGGAGGAAAGAGTTCCCTCCAGCCCCCCCCCGCCCCCCATCACCATTCCCCCACCCCCCTTCCCACCAAGGTCATACAGCCCTGGAAGGAGGCTCCAGGCTGAGGGGACATGAGCACAGGTCGCTGCTGACCTCTGACTGCTCAAGGGTCAATTGAGAGGCAAAGACAAATGTGAAAAGAAAAAAGAATGTTTTATGAGCAAAACTAAAATTAGTAAAAAAGAAAAATTAAACTTCTTATTTATCCTTATCATTCTTTTTCCTAAAGGAAAAATAGTTATAAATGATAAAATTTAAGAAAATCTTCCAGGGAAGATTTCACTGGAAAGAAAAAAAATGGAAGAAGGAATCAGCTACAGAAAGCATACATGTTAGAAAGTCTAGATATTTTGGTGGCAAATTACTAATTAAAAACTTTTGAGTTTTCCTGAAATCTTGGTTAAGTTACAATATTCATTAAAAAATATGTATTTTAGGGCTGGAGCAATAGCACAGCAGGTAGGCCGTTTGCCTTGCATGTGGCCGATCCGGGTTCGATTCCCAGCATCCCATATGGTCCCCCGAGCACTACCAGGAGTAATTCCTGAGTGCATGAACCAGGAGTAACCCCTGTGCATTGCCGGGTGTGACCCCAAAAGAAAAATATATAAATAAATAAACATATATATGTATTTTAGGAGAGCCTGGCAAGCTACCGAGAGTATCTCGCCCGCGTGGCAGAACTTGGCGAGCTACCCGTGGCGTATTTGATATGCCAAAAACAGTAACAAGTCTCACAGTGGAGGTGTTACTGGTGCCCACTCGAGCAAATTGATGAGCAACGGAATGACAGTGCTACAGTAATGGATTTCAGGGGCTGGACAATGGGTAAGGCACTTGTCTTGAATACCGTCAAACTGACTTTGATGCCCGGACCCTATCGGGTTCCCCAGGCCCAGCAGGAGAGATCCGTGAGTGCAGAGCCTGGAGGAAGCTGCGAGCACAGCTGAGGTCGGCACCCACGGAAAAGCAAAAAAAAAAAAAAAAAAAAATTTCTCAATTTAAATGCTATCAATTCTGAGTGATGGACAAATGGGAATATTTATTGTACATACTATTCTCAAGAGTGTGCTCTACTGGAAAAAAAAATCAGTTTAGGCCAGGGAGAGAGCTCAAGTGACGGAGCATGAGCCCTGCGTGCACAACGTCCTGAGTTCAATCCCCGCCCCTGCGTGGCCCCCTGCCCCCCATCTGCTGCAGCCCAGGGCACCCCCGCACCACATCGCGGAGCCTGAGCAGCAGAGCAGTCTGCGCTCAGGACACTCGCACCCGGTACCCGGAGAGCACACTGAAGGCTGACTGACTCAACAGTGTGCTTGCAGCAGGGGAGAGGCCGTCAGACTCGGCCGTCCCCCCTCTCTCTCCACTCCCCACACCCAGGGCCAAGCCAGAGGCCTCCGTGCTACTTACCTGGAAAAGCGTATTAGCACCTTGCAGCCTGGCGGGACTCAGGGGGGCCACAGGGCTGAGCGTGCTCCAGAAGTGGATGCTGGAGAGCAGGGGGCTCGGGGTCAGCAGGATGGGCGTCTGCAACCAGACAGAGAGAGGAGGCTCAGCGGGGAGAGCGCCTGGCCCACGCCCCGCACGCCACCCTACACCTCTCTAAGTTGGAAATTTCACTGTAAGAAAAAACTCAGAGGAAATCACTCCTATGACCGAAACAAAATAAAGATCAATTGTTTCCTATCGGGGTTGCATTCAGATATGGAGAAAAATAACAGGGAGTCGAGTCAGAAACATGTCTTTTCATTACTAACTGGTCTGGAAGTAATTTGTTAAAATGTTACATGAGATATGCAAGCTAAGTTTCTAAGGTGACTGTACAAACTTGTTATCCGACATCACCTAAGTAACGTCTGTTTATTGGTTTTGGGGCCACAGCCAGCGATGCTCAGGGCTTACCCCTGGCTGTGTCCAGAAGTGATGTCTGGGGGTGCTGGGGAACCACATGCCAGGAATCAAACCCACATTATGGGGCAAGTCTCTGGCTCCACAAAGTAACTCTTCTTAATGTTCTCAGATATTTTGTTTCCTAACTTGAGTTAAGAAAAAAAAAAAAAAGATGACCAGCTTTTAAAAAAAAAAAAAGAGAGAGGAACTGGAACAATAGCACAGCAGGCAAGGCATTTGCCTTGCACGTGGCCGACCCAGGTTTGATTCCCAGCATCCCATATGGTCCCCTGAGCACTGCCAGGGGTGATTCTTGAGTGCAGAGCCAAGAGTAACCCCTGTGCATTGCTGGGTGTGACGCAAACAGAGAGAGAGAGAGCGAGAGAGAGAGAGAGAGAGAGAGAGAGAGAGAGAGAGAGAGCGAGAGAGAGGAAGAGAGAGAGTGAGAGAGAGAGAGAGAGATAATAGCTTTGGGGCCACACCCAGCAGTGCACAGGGCTTAGTTAAGCTCTGTGCCCCGGGATCACTCCTGGCGGTGCTCAGGGGATCTTATGTGGTGACGGAGATCGAACCTGGGTTGGTCATGTGCAAGACAAGCGCCCTGCCTGCTGTTCTATGGCTCCAGTCCTCCAAGCATTTTACTTTTGCAAAGAAAAAGTAGAAATATCAAAATATCTGTTTACTTATAGAACAATGAATGCTTGGTTTTTGTTTTGCTCTACTTCATTTTGTTTTGTTTTGCTGGGGGTGGACTGGAGCGACAGCACAGCGGGTAGGGCATTTGCCTTGTGCGCGGCCGACCCGGGTTCGATTCCTCCACCCCTCTCGGAGAGCCCGGCAAGCTACCAAGAGTATCCCGCCCGAATGGCAGAGCTTAGCAAGCTACCTGTGGCGTAGCGGATATGCCAAAATCAGTTAACAAGTCTCACAATGGAGACGTTACTGGTGCCTGCTCGAGCAAATCAATGAACAACGGGGACGACAGTGCTACAGACAGTGCTGGGGGTGGGGGTGTTGGCGAAGGGTTAAAATCAGGGCCTCACACATACAAGGCGAGTGCTCTAACCACAGAGTCACAGCCCAGGTCCCAGAATAATGAATTTTTAACACAATACTCCTGCTTTTCTATTCTGGCAATACTACACTGAGGCGAGAAACTGGCTCCCCCCCCCCACCCAGCGTCATAATAACCCTCTAAGGCAAACCTACTGCCTTAAGTCCTGCATTTCTTTCACAAGGTGAGGAAATGCAAACATTGGTGGCACTAAGAAAGGAAGCATTACCTGTGAAAAGAGAGCTGGAGTCAGAGACGCAGTCGGGAGAGAGGGGCTTAAGATCCCCAGGGGGCTCGGGTCACTGCCGGTGATCACCAGAGTGGGCGCCAGCTCGAGGCCCTTGGGCTTCTTGGATCTGGAGGAGCTGTTTGTTTTGTCCTTCTCTGGCAAGGCTGACTCCTGCTCGGCAGGCCCCAGGGACAGGTCCTCGGGGAGCTCCATGGGCTGAGAGGCCACGGAATCCATGTCCGTGTCAAGGTCCGGATTGGAACTCAGCGGTGGGGAGGGGGTCCTAGCTGGCTCCTGCAGAGGGGAAATGGAGGACACGGGCAGCGGGGCGGGAAAGGCAGGGGGCGCCCTGGGGGCCGGGGCGGGGCCGTCCAGAGAAGGCAGTTTGGAGGAAGCCAACGTCTCCAAGGCTTGGATGGTTTCTGTGGACGACGGGGAGATACTCGGGCCCGTGGCAAGGGCGGCAGCCACGGGCTCGGGGGGCGGCTTCTTGGGAGGGGTGGTGACAAATCTGATGACGGAAGGTGCCGGCTCCTGAGACTTTTTCTCTGCCAACCGCTCGGCGGCATTTTCACTCTTTACAGGTTTGAAAAGCTTCACATTGGAGGAGTTCAAAGAGTTGAGAGTAAACGAGGAATATAAGCCCGAGTGTATGTAGTCATTGCGGCTCGAGGTCTTGACGCCGGGCTGGGGGGGTTTCTCTCGGCCCCCGTTCTCCATCTCTCTGGAGCTGCTGCCGACCTCACCGAGGCTCAGGGCTTCGCAGTCTCCCTCGATCCGACCCACTGTCATGGGGTCCATGCTCAGAATCTCCGGGTAAGAGACAAACTTGTACACGAACTTCTGACCGTTCACCTTCTTGATGATGTTCTGCGGATAAATAAAGGAAGTGTTCTTATGCATCCTGATAAACTTAGCTCCCGCAGCTCAGGAGAGAGCTGGCTTGAGTGTCTCTGGTCTCTATCTGACATTTACCTCAAAATCATCTTGATTTATCTAGTGGTCTCGTGCAAGGTAAGTGCTTCAGCACTGGGTCATACCCCATGCTCTTTTTTCTTCTTTTGTTATTATTATTTGTTTATGGGTTTGGGGCCACACACAGCAGCGCTCAGGGATTACTCCTGGATCACTCCTAGGGGACCACATGGGTGCTGGGGATCAAACCTGGGTTGGCTATGTCCAAGGCAAGCGCCTCACCCACTGTACTATTATTCTGATTTCCCCTTTCTTTCTTTCTTTTTTTTTTTTTTTTTTGCTTTTTGGGCCACACCCAGTGATGCACAGGGGTTACTCCTGGCTCTGCACTCAGGAATGACTCCTGGCGGTGCTCAGGGGACCATATGGGATGCTGGGAATCAAACCCGAGTCGGCTATGTGCAAGGCAAACACCCTCCCCGCTGTGCTATCACTCCAGCCCGCCCCTTTCTTTTCTTTTTAAAAAATTTTACACTCGCTTTTTTTTTTAACCTGAGGGAAAAATGCAATTAGGAATAATATCTTTATGAAAGTGGGACAGTAAATAAGGGTTTGCAGAAAAAAACCTGGACCATGCATATCTTCCATCCCAACCCCCAAGCTGAAACTATCACCTATACCGGGTTAAAATAAACCAGGATAGTAGAGCCTGTAACCTCAGAAGAAGAGTGGGCGGGATTTTTGTTTTTGAAGTTCTCTATATAGGCAGCAGTCACTTAAGGACACGCGTTACCTTCACATAGTAGTATCGGAGGGCCCGGCTGAGCTTATCGTAATTCATGTTGGGCTTGTTCTTCCGAATGCCCCAGAGACGAGCGACCTCTTCGGCCTGTAGAAGCTTGAACTCCCCGTCGTTGGAGGTCCAGCAGATGGTGTTTTTGTGCTGAGGATCCTGCAGGAGCTGCAGGAGGAACTGCCACAGGGTGATGGCGCTGTCCATAGCAACAAGCTGAAAGAGGTGCACAGAGAGTAATGCAGCGACATCAGCAATAGCAGCACTTCCTGTCTGTCCGGGGGCCACCCCGGGCAGCGCTCTGGGGCATCCTGGCTCTGCACTCAGCACCTGGACTCAGCTGTACTATCTCTCCAGCCCCCCGCCAAGACTTCCGAGACATGCATGCCGTGCATGTTCTAAGTGCTCTAAAGGTTCCATGAATTACTCCTGGCAGTGCTCAGGGGACCATATGGGATGCAGGGGATTGAACTCGGGCTGGCCACGTGCAAGGCAAACACCTTACCCGGCTGCACTATCGCTCTGGCCCTGCAGTGCTTCATTTCATCTCCACAGTAAGCCTGATGCTAACACCATAAATAAACAAACAAATAAAACAACCCAAACTTCTCTTATCTAGGAATAAGACTGATTGGGTCAGAATCAAACTTGAAACAGGGGCCTTACACGCAGCCAAACTGGGTTCAATCCCTGGCATCCCGTATGGCCCCCTGAGCACTGCCAAGAATGATTCCTAAGTGCAGAGCCAGGAGTAACCCCTAAGCATCGCCGGGTATGACCCAAAATAAAACAAAGCACTCGAACTTGAAACAAATGAAATAAAAAACACAATTCATAAAAGATTTAAATAATCTAAGGTCACAAAAAGAGGGGCCGGAGAGACAGTATATATAATGGGTAAGGCCTTGCATACAGCTGAGCCAGGCTTGATCCTGAGACAACGGTATGGTTCCCCGAGCACCATTCCTGAGCAGAGTCGGGAATGAGAACTGAGGACTGCCTGGTGTGGCCCAAAAACCCAAAAGGGGAAAAAAAACAAAGTCATAAAAAGAGGGAGGGGGGGAGAGCCAAGTTCCTACCTGGATCTCTAGGCTCTTTCTGCAGTGCAGTGAGGGTTGTGGGGTCACACCTGACAGCAGTCGGGGGCTCACTCTTGGCAGTGCTTGGAAGACCGTATATGGTGGGATCAAACCTTACCCGCTGTCCTATCCCTTCACGCCCTGCCCCTGTTTTTTTCTGTTCATGGTGTGTGTGTGTGTGTGTGTGTGTGTGTGTGCGTGTCTGTGCGTGTGTGTTGGGATGCTCTACATCCCAGATCTAGAGTCTGAACCCTTAGTCATATCCTGATGCTTAAGGAAAGTCGGGGGACTGAGGGGACAGATAGCACTGATGGGAAGGCACCTCGCAGGTCAGTGTCCCTGAGCATAGCCAGGTGTGGCCCAAGCCCCCACCCCTCAAAAAAGCAAGTCTTGCTGAAGAGCTGAAGAGACGGCCCAGGGGATGAGTATAGCGGGCTTTGCATCCGGGAGCCCCAGATTCGATTCCCGGCACCACACAGACCCGAGCAGCACTGAATGCTCCTGGGGGTGGCCCACAAACAAAACCAGCCCAATATTCGGCCCCTAAATCTACCTAGTTGGATGCGTATGTGGGTGTGTCGTGTCTCTGGGTGGCCTGGCGTGCAGGAAACAATCTACTTTGGCTCCACTGGTATTTCTCCTGCAAAGTTTCCATTATCATAAATGTAATTTACATATAAATTGGCAGCACTGGAAATTCATCAGAATGTTCTCTGATTTAATTTACGAGTTCTGTGACCATCCTGTCCACAGGGATTCCATACACACAGATCTTCCTTTTACTTAATTAGCAACCTTTATTTGATTACCAAGACATGAACTAAAAAAGTACTTGCAATTTTAGGATCCCCCGGTTTATCAGGCCAGTTTCTTAACTTTAACTCTATACCCTGGGCCAGATACTTCTGTTCCTGAAGGTTCTGTGCAAGGGAGTCATTTAATAGCATCCTTAGCCTTCTGCCTCTAAATACCAGTAGTACCACCAATATAGGATAATCAAACCTTCCTCCAGACATTGCCAAACGAACTCCCAGGAGACAAAATGATCCTGCTTCTAACCATTGGTTTAGACAAAGGAACGGCAAGAGTCTTCTCACAAAGCTGTTTTCCTTACAGAAAGCCTTGTTTATCCCCAGCACATGGACTCCCTAGGACAGACAATAGATGATCCCACAAGCACCCCCAAGTACGGCCCACCAAAAACAAACAAAAAAACCCACCCACCTTATTTATTAGAATTCTTATTCAACTTTGGGGGGCCAGAGGGATAGTACGGCTGGTAGGGCATTTGCCTTGCATGCAGCCAAGCCAGGTTTGATCACCTGCATCCCACATGGTCCCCTGAGCACTGCTAGGAGTGATTTCTGAGTGCAGAGCCAGGAGTCACCCTGGAACACTCTTGAGTATGAACATCAGTTGTCTGGTCTAATACATATAAATACATCCTAACGGGTCTAGAGATGAATTTTACACATAAAAAAATAAAATAAAAATCTTGGGGGGTGGGTGCAAAGTGATAGTACAGTGGGTAGGGTACTTGCCTTGATACAGCCAACTGGGGTTCAATCCCTGGCACCCCATATGGTTTCCCAAGCTCCACCAGGAGTGATCCCTGAGCACAGAGTCAGAAGTAAGGCCCTCAGCACCACCAAGTGTGGCCGCAAAACAAAAACATTAAAAAAAATTAATTTAAGGGGCTGAAGTGACAGTACAGCGGATAGGGCATTTGCCTTGCACACGGCCAACCCGGGTTCGATTCCCAGCATCCCATATGGTCCCCTGAGCACCACCAGGGGTGATTCCTGAGTGCAGAGCCAAGAGTAACCCCTGAGCATCGCCAGGTGAGACCCAAAAATAAGCAAAATAATAATAATAATTATAATAGATTTAAAAGATCTCTACATGTAGGGAAGAGATATTGTGGACTGAAAATGGGATTTGAGGATTTGAGAGGTAGTGTAGCGAGTAGGGCACCTGCCTTGCACACAGCTGATCTGGGTTTGATCCCGGCACCCTAAGTGTCCCCTGAGCAGAGGCAGGAGTGATCCCTGACCAGAGAACCAGGAGAAAGCCCTGAGAACAGTCAGGTATGGCCCCAAACAAAAACATAACAAAAATCAGATCTGAAAACAAACTAAATCAATTACATGAAAATACCACAAGAATAGCTAAACTGAACTAACACCGAAATTTAAAGCAAATAATACAATCAATCAAGTGAGAAAATACTTAGAATGCGAGAAAATATTTTCAATGAGAGAGAGACCCGCATCTTTAAAGAATTTTACAACTTATAGCACAGCTGGTAGGGCATTTGCCTTGCACACCGTCAACCTGGGTTTGATCCCTGGCATCCCATATGGTTCCCTGGGCCAGGGGTAACTGCAGAGTTGGGAGTTTCCCCTGAGCACTGCCAGGTATGGCCCAAAATCAAAAACAAGATTTAAAAAATAAAAATAACTACAAAATAAGCAAAAGGGGAACCAGGAGATAAGGCAAGGGCTGGGAGCATGCTCTGCCCGGGGAAGCCCTGGGCCTCTTGGGGGCGGGCACTGACCACTCCCTGACCTGTCCTCTCCCCACGTACTACCACATGTAGCCCCAAAACAAAAGGCAAAAAAAAAATAAATATATTTTTCTATGTGTTGAGGTAGTAATAGTCTTTGAGTGTAAATGTCTGACGACATGACACCCACCCCGAAGGTGCCACCACTCTCCCACGCCTGTTCCCTTCCCCACTATACCCCCGCCTGCTTAGGCAACCTCAGTTGTTGTCAGAGTGTCTGTGTGTTTCTATTGTCTGATCGAGTCTGTTTTAGAGACCACTGAGCAGGGAGATCACGTGGAATTTGTCTTTTCCCTTCTGACTTACTCCACTTAGCAGGACACTCTAGCTCTAGCCAGGCTGTGGCCAAACCAGCAAGACTTCCTACTGTCTCACAGCTGAGCCTACTCCACTGCGTGCGTAGCATGCGTGCGTGCATGTGTGTGTGTGTACCACACCTTCCCTACCCACTCCTGTGCCTCTGGGTACTTGGGGGCGTTTCCAGATCTTGGCTGTTATAAATAGAACAACATATTTATGACATATTTATAACAACATATTTATAAAGCGTGATACACATCGGTACGCCCTTTATCTTTCTAAGTTGTTCTGGAGTTCTCTGGACAGACACCTAGAAATGGGATTGCTGGACCATATGGCAGTCCTACTTTAAACTTTTTGCAAGTTTTCCAAACCGTTTTCCGTCGGGGGTGAACCAATTTACATTCCCAACAGAGAGCAAGGGTTCCATCTTACGCCTGATCTTAGCCAAGAGGACGAGACGCGAAGAGGGTTCCATTTTTCTCTACAGCACTCATCCCTGCCAGCAGCTCTTTTTTTCTTTTATGCTGTGCCAACAATCAAACCAAGAGCTTCACGTGATTGCTGGGATTTCTGTTGTTTGTTTTTGTTTTTTCTTTCCTCCGGCCGTAGCCAGCGAGGCCCAGCGGACCAGGCAGCGCCGGGGATCAACCCAGCCCTCCTCCCCGTGTGCTCGACTCTGAGTGATCTCCCGGGCACAGCCACCCTCGCTGATGTGCGGTGAGGTCTCATTATTGTTTTGAGTGGCCCTTTTCTGATAATCTGTGACAGTGGTCATTTTTTATGGAGGGGAGAAGAATTTGATACAGTTGTCTCTGAGGACTGTCTTCTTTCATTAACAGCCAACAAAACACATGAAAATATGCTAACATTGCTAGCTAGCTCTTAGGCAAAAGGAAATCAAAACCACATGGAGATAGTGCTTCAGAGGGCTGAAGAGACGGGGGTTAAGGGGCGCTGGCCTTCACATGGCCAACCCCGGTTCAATCCCCGGTATGACACAGGGTCCCCGAATGGGCAGAGGGTCAGGAGTAAGCTGAGCACAGCCGAGTCAGGCATCCCCACGCCCCCACAAAGGAATACCATTCATTCAGACGGAGCAGTGTGGCTGTAATGGAAAAGAAGGACAAAAACTTGGGGCCAGAGAAAGACCAATGGGGGGCCGGAGCGATAGTACAGCGGGTAGGGCATTGGCCTTGCATGCGGTCGACCTGAGTTCAATCCCTGGCATCCCATATGGTCCCCCAAGCACCGCCAGGAGTAATTCCCGAGTGCAGAGCCAGGAGTAATCCCTGTGCATCACTGGGTGTGACCCAAAAAGAAAAAAAAAAAAAGAAAGAGATCAATGGGCAGATGCCTTGCATATAAGAGGGTCCCAGTTCAATACCTGGCACTGCCAGGAGGGACCCCTGAGCACTGAGACAAAAACAGACCCCTGCACACTTGCAAGTGTGACCCCCCAAACCAAATACAAGACTAAATAATAGAAAGAATGACACAAACAAGTGTTGGTGAGGTTGCAGAGAAGTTGAAAACCCACTGCTGGCAGGAATGCATGACGCAGCCAGTTTGGGAAAGAGTTTGACAGTTTCTCAAATGCTAAACATACGGCGGCTCAGTAATTTTACTCGAAGGTATGTACTACCTGAGAGATTCAAGATTACGCCCACAAAGACTCTTGTGTAGTAATGTTCTCGCCAGCATGATTCATTTCCCCCAAATATAAACAAGCCAATGTCCATTAGCCAATGAATTAAAAAAAAAAAAAAAAAAAAAAAGGTCCAGGCATGCAGTAGACTAGTACTCAGCCAGGAAGACCCTGGCACATACCAGCCACGGGTGAAGCGTGGCAACAAGCCAAGTGAAGAAGCCACAAAGACCGCAGGCCATACGATTCCACTTATGGAACGTGGACACCCAGAGGAAGCAGATCTACCTGAGAGGCAGCAGGCGAACGCTCGGGGTCGGCCGGGTGGCGGGGAGGGAGGACAGGAGGGAGACAGGCCACTCTTTAAACGATGTTGAAAACAAACCTAACCCTGTGGACGTTGCCACTCAGGCCAGGGCAGCCTCATTCGAACAACTCTCAGAGATGGGCCCCTTCGTGGAGGGAGCCCATCTACTCCCAAGCTAGGAACTACACCGAAAACTTGGTTGTCTCAAACTATTCTGACACACTGTTCTCCACGAATCCTCACACTGCTGGCCTGGACACCCGTTAGGCTGTTAGTCCCAGGGTGAACCGAGAAGCCGAGGCTGGACGCCAAGTGTCTTTCCTGCGCTGAGCACCCAGTCTGACAGGAGAACCACTCCCCAGGGGAATGCAGCCCCGGCACCAGGAGCTGCAACCAAGTGCAACCAGCCACGGCGATGAGGCGCTCTCTTAACTAAATACCAGCGCCCGGGGGCTGGAGAGAGTCCAGCGAGGTGGCAAGGAAAGGTAAGCCTTGCACGTGTGCCTCATTCGGTCACCCGAGCCTGCTAGGAGTAACCCCTGAGCACAGACCCAGCAGTAAGCCCTTAGCACCACTTGGTGTGGCCCAAAAACAAAACAAAACAAAACAAAACAAATACAGAGGATAGGGTGCTTGACTTCACATGGACAATGTGGGTTCAGTCCCTGGTTCCCCGAGCCCAGTCATGAATGATCACTCATGGAGTAGGCCCTGAGCCCGATGGGTGTGGCCCCAAAGTCAAGTAAATACATACCACGGCCCTCTAGAAAAGTGTTTCCCAATGGAACAATATGCAGCTCTAAGAAAGAATAAAATCAGGCAATTTGATTGAACTAGAGTCTTGCCCGAGTGCCTGGCTGTCTTCCCCAGGGCCCCTCAGAGGGGATGGGCTCCAGCTTCCCTCCCCACCCTGAGCAGAGCCACCGGCGGCCGAAGACCTCCAGAGTCTAGCCACAGCCATGCTCAAGGCCCTCTCCACACGTTCGGACGAGCCTAACACATGAAGGCACCGGCAGAGGAACCCAGGTGTGTGGGACCCGGGGCTGAAACCTCTAAGCCTGCTCAGATCGGGACTGGGCCTCTTCCGTCCAGATTTCCCACTTTCCAGTAGCTAGGCGGTCACACCCAGGGACTGCCCCTGGCGCAGTGTAATCCCGTCAACGGCCAGCATCCAGAGACTTAAAAGCAAGCTCCCGACATCTTATAGCCTACTTCTTCCTCTGGGAGAACCAGCAGGCTACCGAGTTTCCTGCCCACATGGGAGAGCCTGGCAAGCTCCCTGTGGTGTATGCATATGCCAAAACCAGTAACAATGATGGTCTCATTCCCCTGACCCTGAAAGAGCCTCCAATGCGGCATCTTTGGGAGGCACGAGTAGAGAGAGGCTTCTAAAATCTCGGGGCTAGGACAAATGGAGACGTTACTGAGAGAGACCGCTCGAGGAATTCGACGATCAACGGGATGATGATGATGATGAATTTGATTGAACTAGAGTAGACTGAACTAGAGGAGGGAAGGAAAGCGATAGACTCATTGTCATACGACCTCTTGCCCAGGTGGGCCTTAATGATGCACAGCAAGGCAGCAGCAGAGGCCGAAAAGCAGCAGGAGAGAACCGAGCCATAGAACTGCTGGGGGCGGGGAGGGGAGGGGGGGCGGGGAATCAAAAGGGGGCGGCATCATTAATGCTATTACAATCACAATACCTACCAATAAAAACAGGTGTGTGTGTGGGGGAGGGATCAGTGTTTTCACGACCTCACTGAGGCGGATTAAAACTGGTTTTATGTTATGGATATAACACAAATATTGGCCAGAGGGACGCCAGTATCTGGCACGTCTCTGACTTTTTCAGAGCCTTTCTTCTGATGATGCCTGCTCAGAGCAAGAAAGTGGGAGGGGGTGTGGGGGCAACGGGGGCACTAGACCTCATCCAGCAGTGCTCGGCGGCCACTACTCCTGGCTCAATGCTAGGGGATTAGTCCTGGCACTCAAGGAACCAAACCACAGCCTCTGGCGAGTAAAGCATAAAGCACGGCCTCCAGCCCCTTGCGCCATCGCCTAGGCCGGAGCAAGTTATTCTTTAATCATCTGATTTGGCCTGAGGACAGAGCTCAGTGGAAAGGAGCAAGTTTCACTTGAGCCCTCGTATATCACAATAAAAAAAAAAAAAGAGAGAGGGGGAATGGAGACTACATGATAGTCTAGACCTGTAAACAGACATTCTCTCAAATCCAGAAAATCTACACAGGGGTGTGTGTGTGTGTGTGTGTGTGTGTGTGTGTGTGTGTGTGTGTGTGAGATGTGAGGGCGGGTTATCTGCATGTATGTAGGGGTGGGGAGAGGATGACAAGGGAGAGGAGGAAGGGGACAAAGGCGGGGTAGGTAGGAGGAGAGGAGGGAAGCAAGTCAAGTCAGAATTGGAACCTCCAAGTCCCTGCAAATGTGGCACTTGATAACACCAAAGGAACCCTTTCCTAACCAGATCCTAGTCTCTTTGATTTGTTCGCTTTTTGGGCCACACCCAGCAATGCTCAGGGATTACTCCTGGCTCTGCTCGGGAATTACTCGGGGGACCATAACGGGATGCTGGGGGTTGAACGTGGGTCAGCTGTGTGCGAGGCTCTGGCTCCAGCCCCACAAACCCTAGTCTGAATACCTGTCGTGAGAGGCCTGGAGGCTACTAACGGTTAAGTGACACACCCGAGGCGCACACAAGCACCATGAGAACCCAGCAGCGGAGGTGGGCACGGCAGAGTTCAGAGTCTCGGTGATGAAGGGAGGGTGGGAAGCCCTGCTAGCCACAGCCCAGGGCTCGGGGAGAGAAGGCTGCGTGTGCAGCACGAGAGGAGGGCATGGTGGCTTGGGGCTGAAGGAGCAGAAAAGCATCCTGGAGTGGGGGGTGGAGAAGTCATAAAACATCCATCTTCACGGAATACTTAGCACTGTAGCACTGCCGTCCCGCTGTTTATCGATTTGCTCGAGCGGGCACCAGTAACCTCTCCATTGTGAGACTTGTTATTGTTTTTGGCGTATCAAATACGCCATGGGTAACTTGCCAGGCTCTGCCGAGAGGGCAGGATATCTCGGTAGCTTGCTAGGCTCTCCGGGAAGGATGGAGGAATCGAACCCGCGTCGGCCTCGTGCAAGGCAAACGCCCTGCCCGCTGTGCTATAGCTCCAGTCCCACTAAATACTTACAGAAATATTTTATTCAGTTTTTCTATCAAGTTATTCTTGCAAAAGTTAGTGACTTTTTTTTAGTAGTATAAATTAAACCTCTTCACTCTGAATTTCCATTATTTCTTCAATCATAAGAAAACTAAAGGGAAAAACTCAAAAGCTATTAAAAATGACAGAGGTGAGGGCTGGAGAGGGAGTTCCGCAGGTAGGGTGTTTGCACATGCCCAACCGGGGCTGGGTCGCCGGCATCCCCTGAACACCTCTAGGAGTAATTCCTGAGCGGAGTGCAGAACCAGGAGTTAAGCCCTGGGCACGGCTGGGTGTGGCCCCCAAAACAAACAAACAAAAATCACAAAGGTGAAATGAAGTAATAAGTACACTTTGGGTATGCCCAAGGAGCTGAAAGGGCCAGGCTGGAGGTAGGGTTCCACCCGCTGCACACGTGGTCCCCTGAGCACTGCCAGGAACGACCCCAGCAAGGAACAGGGAGTTGTCCCACAGGATACAGCCCACCCAGCTCCCCCACAGGAAAAAACAACTTTATTTTCCTTCTCATGAAAATCTCATTTTCCATTGAGAGGTTTTAGTAGTAGAACAATGGCAGGTAAATGCTTAACTAAAGAAGAAAGCTAATGTTTTTGGCAAGTATAAAAACGGATCTAAAAATTGAAAAAAAAAACAAAAACTTTTCAGGGGGCACTGGGGCCACCCCCCCACATACTCAGCCAACCTCCCAGATGCCCGGCCCGGGAATCCCAGCGGTGCTGGTGGGAATCTGATTTTCAAATCATGAGAAAATAGCCAACAACTTGAAAAAGAGTGGGTTCATCCCCGTGCTACACTGAAAGAGAGAGCACCCTGAACTTAATTTATTAGAGAAAGGAAGTCTTCATTAAGTGAAATCTTTTCCATCCTAAACATGTTTATAATAAACAGTCCAGTTGCCGTGGTGACCCACAGCTCAAGGATCCTACGGAAACAGTAGCTATCAGACCCAAAAGAATCCAAATTTCAGGGCGTTGCTTCGATAAAGAGAGACGCTCCCAAGAAAGGGTACCAAGGCCAGCTTTGCACGTAAGCGCGAGTGGGCGCGCGTGAAGCCCCTGTCCCGGGGCGTGCGCGCGCGCGGGTCCACGCTGGGCGGCACTGACCCCCGAGGGGCGAGGACCGGGAGGGGCGCTGCGCCCCCCTCGGGGTGGGTGCGGGGAGGGCTGCCCGAGGGTCCGGGTGCTTCCAACGGCATCGGCGACGGGGAAAGCTCAGTCTGGGCCAGTTGAGTCGACAGGGCCCCCCCTCTAGAGACCCCAAAGCCACTGCCCCGGGGCCTTCCTGGGGCCGGGGCGGCTCCCCAAGCGCGGCAGCTGGACCCTACCGGAAAGTAAAGGCTGGGTGCTGGTGAGAAGGCGAAACAAACAACAAACAAGAAAAAAAAAAGAAAAAGAAACTTGACACCGGATGAGCAGAAGCGCGGGGAGAGGGGAAACTCGCGGGACCGTGCGCCCCGGGGGAGATCAAAGTTCGGGGCGTCGGCAAACTCACGCGGCCGCGGGAGGCACTCAAGTCCTCTACTTTCATTTTCCAGCTTGCGGGCTCCGCAGTCGGGCCGAGTCCCTCGGGCCCCCCGCGCCCGGGCCCCGCCTACACCGCCGCCTCCGGCCCGCGCGCGCGCGCGGGGCGCCGCGGGACCCCAGCCGGGGCGCAGAGGGCACGCGGCGCGCGCTCGCGTCCACCTGCGTGCCGCGGGCCGGGCGGGGGCGCGTGCCCGCGGGCCGGGCGGGGGCGCGCGCTTCCTGCGGGGCCGCCGGCCGCTCCCCGCTTCCCTCCGCCCCCGCCCTGGGGGACCCCGCCGGGGCGCGCGCGGGGCCGGCCGCTCACCGAGGCCGCGCGCGCGGGGCTCCCTCCGGGTGTCCGCCTCGACCACGACGCTCGTCTCGGCCCGCCGCCGCTTCACGCCGGCAGCTGGAGGGCGGCGCGGCGGCCGCTGCGACCCCCGCGCCGGAGCCCGACAAGGCGGCGGCGGCCGAGCCGAGCCCGCCGGGTGCCCGCCGCCGCCCGCATCGCCCGCCGCGCCTCGCGCCCCGCCCCGCCCGCCTCCGCACGCGGCCGCGCGGGGCTCGGGCCGCTTCCCGCCGGGCGCGCGCTCGGGCGTTCCCCGCCGGCCGGGCCTGCCCGTCGCCCCGCGGCCGCCGCCACTCTCGAACCCCCCACGGCGGCGCCGGGGCCCCTCCCAGACGCCCCGCCGCGGGCGTCACTTCCGGGGGCGGGCGGGGAGGAGCCGCCGGCGCCCCCCCTCCCCGAGCTGGCGGTGGGGCGCGGGGTGCGGGCGAGGGCGCCCCCTGCAGGCCCCCAGCGCCCTCCCCGCCCGCTCGCGGCTCCCCGCCGCCCCGCAGGACCACCGCAGCCGCGAGGGAGCTGCCCCACGGGCGCCCCGGGACCTGCAGAGGGAGCCCCGGCCGGCTCAGCCTCTCCTGCGCCCCGCCGCGGCGAGCGGCCCCTCCCCTCCCCAGGCTCCCAGATGGGTGCAGCTTAGTCACCCCGATCTGGGGTGCATCTCATCACCCCCCTGCCGGCCGGCGGAGGCTGGTCACGCAGAATTCATGGGGAGCCAGGTCAGCATCCCAGGAGAGGCTGCTTGAACTCGGCAGGAGGGACAGAGAGTCACTAACGAGCCAGGATCTGCTGAACAGAACCTTAAATACTGTTTTCTGGGTGGAGTTTTTTGGAGGGGCGGAGGGGAGTCTGGGGTGGCTCAGGGATCACTACTGGGGCGCTTGGGGAACCCTATAGGATGCCAGGGATGAAGCCTGGCTGGCTGTATGCAAGGCAAGCACTCTGCCTGCTGTACTATCATTCTAGCCCTAAATGCGCCTCTAAATGCATATACTTGCAGGGGTCTTCCTGTGGGTTCTTGGGAGGCCGTTTGGAGCTGCGGAGCCAAACCCAGGTTGGGCACTGGCACTTACGTGCATCCTAAGTCCTGTCCTCTCTCCCAGGCCCTCTAAGTGCAGGTTTAACTAGCGCCATAGACACACCGGTGTCTGAGTGACTGGCTGTTATGGTTGACACTTATTAGCTGTGTGACCTGCAGTGACTTGCTTAACCTCTCTGAACTGCAGTATAGTATCCTCACATAACATAAAAGATAATGGGCAAGGATTGCATAAGACACAGGCTATAAAAGTGATTAGTGAGTTATCAGGCACAGTAGACACTCAGTAAATGGTGACATCATTTATTTTTGTTTCACCCTCACCTCCACAATTGAGAATTCATGGTAACATTAAACTTATCATAGGAAACCTGGTTCTATTATCCTTTTGCAGGTTTTCGGGAAAGAACCATCACTTTGATTTCCAACCTCATCCACCATAAAAAGTAAAAGCACCGTGGTATTCTTCTAAAAGCAACAGTACCCCAAATTATCTTTTATAAAATCATTTCCCCAAAGGCAGAGACATATTTTTACTAAGATGTGCTTTAACAGAAATATGCAATTTCTGAAAAGCACTAGCACTCTTGACTTATACTAACATTTTACTTTTCCCTTGTAACAACTTGCATTTTAGACAACAAGAAGAAAAAAAAAGAGTTAAGAATCGCTAATCTTAAGATCTACCCATTGGCAGCATTTGTTTATAGGTAGGTTCCCTTTAGGTAAGGATTGCAGAGGTCTGGTGGGATTTACCTGACGGTATTGTCACGGGAGATGCATTTTTGGAAAGAAGCCTGCTTTGGGAGTTCTAAAATTAGTCGCAACTAGTCTATCTGCTTTTAAATGAACTGCTGTTGCTAAAAGAAAGGAAAAATTACACATCGACAGGAGTGAAACTAGAAAGCTGACTTCAGATTAGTGCTCAGGAGAGGGACGAGTTTATTGGGGGGCCTGGTTTTCCCACTCAGGACTCTATAAGTACAGAATCCCTCTCCGTGGCTCCTCACGCAACAGATGGTTCTGTTTTTGCAAACTCCATGGTGATTATGTTGGTCAAGATAAAAGACAGCTGTTTTGTTATCTTGCTTGGTCATTTTCCCATCAGATAGATGAATTCTCCGTCGCAGCTTTAACTACTCAGCATTATCTGCAATTAAATGTGCCTGTTTTGCTTTTAAATGTTTTCTACCTGCACTGCCCTAGAAAAACTTTTTAAACCAGCACAGTTATCCCACCTGCCACCTCTTCGCTCCAAATTTCACGACATTTTCTATCTCCAAACATCTAGTTAGGATCATTCACCTCTGAAAAGCAACTTCCTTTCCCCTGTCTTCTGTTTTTATTTATTTGGTGGGGGGAGGCGCATATCCGACAGAACTCGTGGCCTACCCCTGCGTGGTGCTCCCACTTGCTCCTGGCGGTGCTCAGGGGACCTTGTCTCCGTGTGGAACAGGTGCTCGTCCCCGTCAGCCAGCTAGCTCTGCCCCGGCTCCAGGCCCACCACTTGGTTCTTACCCTGAGTTAGCATCTCTTTTTCTCTGCAGAAACGTTTCGCAGACTGTGATGCCTTGAGCAAGACCGGAGCCATCTGATGCCCATTATGTCTTCCAGGCGGTGTTTGGCAGCTCATGAAATAAAGAGCTGTTTCAAGTCAGGAAGCCCCAAGCAGGGACAGTTGTGAAGAAAGTCGACACATGGCAAAAGAATAAAAGTCGCAGATTCTAGCATTTGATTCTCCCTAAACTTAAAACTAGGTCCTCCTTAGAAAGTCCTTATCATGTACTCTTTCTGCATCTCACTGTCAGCATCTTTAAAATAAAAAGAAGGTCGGGGAGGGAGCGAGCTCCTCAGGCCGGGCACATGCTGCATTCTGAGGCCTGAGTCCCCCCACCCCCAATACAGCAGGGCGCCCTGAACTTAGCCACCCCTGGGCACCCCGTGTGTGGCTCAAAACCAAACCAAATTTAAAGACGACTCATCATACCTTTCATACCCGATAGAGTTAAAAACAAACAAGCAAAACAACACATTAAATCCCAACACCCTTGGGCTCTTGTCAAAGGACCATACAGTTATTATTATGCTTAGGGGATTGAAGTCTTGGAGGAAAAGTTATCTTTGAAAGTAAAATGCAGCTAGTTGCGTACCGAGTTTAGCAGCATTTAAAACCCTCATTACCTGTCAAGGCCCTGAAATTCACCACCAACCACTAGCAATAAAACGATGGTTAGAAATCTCTTTACACCTAAATGATCCTTCTGAGCGGTAATTTGATTTCTAATCAGAGAGTATTCAAGGGCCCGACAAAACCCTGTGAAAAGATCTTGAACGAGATGCTTGTGGCTTATCTCCTGAGGGCACAAGGGCAGGCAGCTCTGGCAACATCTTTCAGACCTCCCTGTGACCTTCACAGAACACATGGATTCCCGGACAAGACATGACGAGACATGAGTTACTGCAGTCACGAGCTGGGGCATAACAACTCACACGGCTAGTGACCCGGCACAAACATACCGCACTAACCACTTCATGGCGTTTCCATCTTCGGAATCAACACCCCATCTACCTCTTTCCTCCTCCACTAATATTTTTAACCTAAAAACAATCCTTTTGGTCTTTGAAGTGAGTAGTTTTCGGGGGTGTGTTAATACTTATGTGAAGAATATGCTAGAGAAAAAGGAGGAACTGATTAGTTTTCCTTAAGAAAATATGGGATTTGATTCACGGAAGTGGGTGAAATTCACCATGTGGAATGATGTAATAATCTGGATGATTTGACAAGTCCTTGTAAGGTACATATTGCGCTGAATTTTAAGCCATAAAGCTATCTGGTTTCTCTAGAATATTTTATGATAATTGGCTAAAAACATTTCACAATTAAAATGAGTTCAGACACCATCCGTCAATGTATGATACTTCGCTGTTCAAAAAAGAAGTTTTCAGAATGTCAGTGGGACAGGTGACACTGACCGTGTCTCAGACGGTCACTGTGTGTGGCCCCCTCACGCCTTCAGGTTCTTTCCTGGGATTTTGATCCCATCGACGATGAGTTCAGCCGAGGACCCAGAAACGCAGGGCTGGGAAAGCGAGGGGTAACATACGGAGGTTGTGTATGTTCTGTTCTGTGGGAGGGTCTTGCAGTGGGGGGGTCCGTACTGTGGGGAGTCTTGGCTATGGGGGTCTGTGTGGATGGAGGGTCTGTGCTGAGTGGGAGGGTCTGTGTTGTGGAGGGCTCTGTGCTGAGTGGGGGTCTGTGCTGGGGGGGTCTGTGCTGGGGGGGTCTGTGCTGAGTGGGGGGTCTGCTCAGTGGGGGTCTGTGCTGTGGGGGGCGTCTGTGGGAGAAGGGTCTGTGCTGTGGGGGTCTGTGCTAAGTGGGGTCTGCTCAGTGGGGGTCTGTGCTGGGGGGGTCTGTGTGGGAGGAGGGTCTGTGCTGTGGGGGTCTGTGCTAAGTGGGGTCTGCTCAGTGGGGGTCTGTGCTGGGGGGGCCTGTGGGAGGAGGGTCTGTGCTGTGTGGGGGTGTCTGTGCTGAGTGGGGGTCTGTGAGGTGGGCCGTGGGAACGCAGAGAATGAATCAGGAGCTCCCCCCCATGATACGAAGGCCCATTTCCGGATAGAGGTGGCGTTTGGAAGACTTGGTGATAATTCAAAAATATGTAAGTCCGGCTTTTCCCTCCCAACTCTATTTGTCCAGCTGCTAAACTGATTTGGGTTCGCTCTGCTGGAGAACTTAGCTCCGAGCTGTGCGCCCAGTTCAGGGGGGGCTCTGCCTCCCCTCTCAGACCTGGGCAGGGTATGGGGAAGGGACCTGGGTCTCCGCCTGGACAGGAGGGCTTCGCCGGTTACTGCGGGATTATTTCTCTCTTCTCTCAGTCTCTCTCCCTGCTTCTCAGAAATGACGGCTGCGATGCCTTTAAGCAGTGGAAAGTGCTGGAACATGATCCCGAGGGACAGAGAGGACGGCCAGACTCACCAGGGTTCTGGCTGGCTGGCCTTGACCAGAGCTTCTCCCCTCATGGTGAGTCTAGAGTGATCTTGGCCCTTCGCGCCACCCGCCTGCCCATCCCATTCCTCTCTCAGCCTTAGTTTCTGGTCCCTGCCTCCCTGGGTCCCCCCAACACGCACACGCACACACACACACACACACACACACACACACACACACACACACACACACACACACACACACACACACACACACACACACACACACAGCGCCTGGGATGGGAGCCAGGGCCTCTCTGTGGGAGGGGAGCAGCCCTCCGCCCAGCCACAGCACCACCGACTTTCCTTTCCTTCCTGTGCTGGTCCCTCAGCCTCCAGCCTCCACAGAGCCACAAGTGAGCTTTCCAAGGCGCCCATTTGAGGGCGGCGGCGTCCATCTGCTTAGGGTGCCGGGCTTCCCTTTCCTGCTGCTCCTGGGACGGCCCACTGAGACCTCACCGGCCTGAGGAGGCAGGTGGGAAGCCTCCTCGCCCTGTCAGCCTTCTCTCCAGCCTCACCATCTCTAGCCTCAAATACCAGCTAGAGGGCCGGAGCGGTAGAACAGCAGGTAACGTGCTTGCCTTGCGCGCCACTGACCTGGGTTCAATCCCTGGCATCCCTTATGGTCCCCTGAGTACTACCAGGAGTAATTCCTGAGTGCGGAGACTGAAGTAACCCCTGAGCACCACCACGTGTGGCTCTTTCAAAAACCAAAAAAAAAAAATCCCCCAATCCAACACCCAGAGTTTCGTAGACTCCAGCATCCCGGGCCTGAGGAGTCTCCTGCATCCCCTGGGCCCCTCAGGAGCAGCATGTCCGTCATCTCTGTATGCCCCACGTGTCTTAGCCCAGTGCCCTAAGAGATGTTTAGTCAGTACTGAATAAAGAGCTCCCGTGTCCTGTTTCGGGGTTTTCTTGGGGGTGGGGTGGTGCACTGAGGTGTTAATCAGCCAGAGAAGAACACGGTGCTGAGGATTGAGCCTGGGGTCAGCATGCAAGGCAAGCCCCATACCCTCTGTTCTTTCTCCAGCCCTGACTCCTGTTTCAGGGAAGAATCCGGGGGCCAGGGACGCAGCTTAGTGGCAGAGCCTGTGCTTTGACAGGACGAGGACCGGAATTTGGTCTCCAGCACCCTGGGGGAGAAGCTCTCAAATCTGCCTCTTCTCTGCTTCCCCTGGCTACCACCACACCTACCCCAGTGAGATAGAATGGCTCACGGGCCAGTGCTCCCTCCTGTGCTAGGAGAGGGAGGGGAGCGTGCCAAGATTTCTCTCTGTGGTGCTGAGACGGGTGCGAGGTGAGGGCTCTTCCTGTGTGAAGTCGGCTCCAAGCCAGAGCATGGCGGCCCTCCCCGAGCGTGGATTCAGGCAGCGCGATGCTGTGCGTGACTCAAACACTCCCAATGTCTGCTCAGGAGGCCAGAGTGGGATACCACAGACTGGGCAGCTCATAAAGAATGAAATTTCTTGGGGCTGGAGCAATAGAACAGCGGGTAGGGTGTTTGCCTTGCACGCGGCCGACCCGGGTTCGGTTCCCAGCATCCCATATGGTCCCCCGAGCACCGCCAGGAGTAATTCCTGAGTGCAGAGCCAGGAGTAACCCCTGTGCATCGCCGGGTGTGACCCAAAAATAAAACAAACAAACAAAATTTCTTTTTTTTTTTTTTTGCTTTTTGGGTCACACCCAGCGATGCACAGGGGTTACTCCTGGCTCTGCACTCAGGAATTATCCCTGGCAGTACTCAGGGGACCATATGGGATGCTGGGAATCGAACCCGGGTCGGCCGCGTGCAAGGCAAACGCCCTACCTGCTGTGCTATTGCTCCAGCCCCAAAACGAAATTTCTTGAGTCAGAAAGAGAGGGGCAGACATAAAAGGACTGCACTCATGTATGGAACATAAAGTAACATAATAGGAGACCAACACCTGAGGACAGTTAAAATAAGGGTCAGGAGGACTGTCCCACGGCTTGATAGCCCGTCTCATTCACTAGGGGAAAAGGCAGAGGCAGCTGGGACGGAGAGAGGAGCAGTAAATATGGTTGGAGGAATCGCTCGGGATAGTAGATGCACATTGAAGGTTGATTATGGACCAAACATGATGGCTGCTTGTTACTTGTATTGCAAAACATTACACCCAAAAGGACAGAGAGGTAAGAGGGAAATTGTGCCTGCCACAGAGGCAGGAGGTGGGAGGGGGTGGGGATGGTGGGAGGGGTACTGGGAACATTGGGGTGGAGAATGGGCAGTGGTGGAGGGATGGGTACCTGAACACTGTTGGACTGAAACGCAATCATGAAAGTCTGTAAGTCTGTAAATGTATCTCACAATGATTCATTAAAATTAAAAAATTTTTTTTTAATTAAAAAAAATGAAATTTCTGTCTGGCCCTGTTGGGGGCTTCAAGGGCCTGGGGAGGGCTTCTTCCCGTGACGGCCTCAGGTCGCGTCCTCTCAGAGGAAGTGCAGGGATGGAGCTGCCCGGCTGCCTTGATTCCCACAGACCCATTCAGGAAGGTTCCACAGGCTCTTCCCCAGGTCCCATTATCTTTGGGGGTAAGGTTTCAGCTGAAGTCCAGAGAGCAGCAGCATTCAGACCACACCCGTGAAAACTGTGTCCCAGCAGAACTGTGGCCAGCCCGCCGTCACCCCCACGCCGAGTGCGGGCCTTCTCAGGCCCCCTGTCTGTTTCCTGCAGACAGCCTCTCCAGTCGCCTTACCACAGAGTCCCTGATTCCTGCCAAATGCTGCCCCCATCCTCGCTTCGCGTCTAACAGGAAGGAGAGCACACACCTCTTTCCAGACTCTGCAACATTCTGTTTAGATTCCCGTCACTCGCGTCCTCATGCTGGTTTTCTCAAGCTTCCTACACGAGAGCACATTTGGTGGGCTGAGCGGTAACTCGGACCTCAGACAGCCAAGCCCTGTCTGTCCACAGCCCCGCTGCAGAGAATCCTGGGGTGAGATGATGCTTAAAAATGACGCAGACGAGGGGCTGGAGCAATAGCACAGCGGGTAGGGTGTTTGCCTTGCACGCGGCCAACCCGGGTTCGGTTCCCAGCATCCCATATGGTCCCCTGAGCATTGCCAGGAGTAATTCCTGAGTGCAGAGCCAGGAGTAATCCCTGAGCATCGCTGGGTGTGACCCAAAAAAGAAAAAAAAATGACGCAGACCAGCATTCTTCCGCCTTTTTTCCACCGTCCACAGGCTAACAGTGTTAACCGAGGCCTAAACCAGTGGGTTTTTGCCCTTTGTCCATCTGTGGATCACCACAGTCTGTGGTGCGTTGGCTGAAGCACACGGATGTCTGCCCACCGTCCTACACTGCACGCTTGTCTGGCACCGAGCTTGCTCCTTGACTGTCCCGTGACCTTCCCTGGCCCGGCTCTCTGGAGGACACAGGTCTGAGGAGCTGGCCGGGACCTCGGCCCCCTGAGACATCCCTCTGCCAAGCTGAAGCCCCCCACTGCTTTCCCGTCTCCTCACAGCAAGGACTTCCAAGTGCTTCCACCACTTCCCCCTGTTGCTCATGCCCTTAACAGGAAGCACAATCCCTACAACGGCCCGGCGGACCCTCTTGTCCCACCTTCTGACCCAAACAGAAAACTCAATCACAAGCTCCGTGAAGCGAAACGCTGAAATGTTACCCATCGGGCTGGAAAATTGAATGTTGGTTGCTTTGCTGCTCCAAACATTCCGCCGCCCACTCCACCACAGCCCGGCCCTCCGGAACCCCAAAGGCGGGTGGCAGACACTCAAACTGCTATTTTGAAAAGCTGCAGCCACTACTGTCCCAAGTCTGTATTTACGGAAACGCTCTACCGTCGCAGGAAATTTAGGGATTGGAAACGGAGGCCCTGCAAATTAAGGAGTGGGCCTCCTTTATCCACTCCCAGCTCTCAGCAGAGCTAATAAGGAGGTGAGGCTGGTGCCTGCCCTTTCTGTACCCTGGCTCCCATGGTCCCAAATGCCTCCTTCGTCACTGTCAAGAACCAAACAATGTCACCTGGGCGTAGACAGCCCCCGGTGCACTTTGAAATCCTCATTGATCAAGGGCCTCCAAGAGAAGAATTGTGTCTCTCTTACTTTTTGCATGTTTTTGCCATTGTTTGAGGCCACATCCAGCTATTCTCGGGGGTTCCTCCTGGCTCTGTGCTCAGGGATCACTCCTGGTGGGACTTGGAGGACCATATGGGGTGCCAGGGAGGAAGCCCAGGCTGGCTGTGTGGAAGGCAGCTGCCCTGCCCGCCCCCCCATGCTAGCTCTCCACTTCTGCGTCTGCCTTTTTGCATCAACAGTGCTCTTTTCGGGAGAGCTAGTACAGCGATCAGGGAGCTTGCTTTGGGTCTGTTCCCAGCACCCCACAGGGTTCCTCAAACCCCACTAGGGGTGATCCCTGAGTATAGAGCCAGAAGTAAGCCCTAAGGGCATCACCAAGTGTTGCCCCAATGCAACAACAACAACAACAACAACAACAATAACAATGATAGAAGCTCTTTAGCAAACATCCCTCAGGTGATGCCGCCATCCATTGTCGCTGCGGATCCTGTGCACGGTTGGTCCCCAGTTCAGGAGAGACAGAACATCATCCCAGAAGGGAGCACGGTTGGTTTGACAGGCAGCAGGACTTCCTCTCGGCATCACCTTCCTTCCCTGTACGCACAGTGGCTTCTGGACCCTTAGTTCCCGCAGCAGCAGAGAATCAAGGACTTACTTGGTGCTAATAAAGCCTTGTTGAATCAGTCAAGGTGCTCCACAAACAGGACCAGCGGGACGGACAAAGAGGAAGATTTCTTAGCGCAGGTGGCCTCGCGATCCTGCAGCCACGTGGGCAGGGTGAGCTGGCCAGCAGGGGCCGGGGAGGGCGTCCAGCTGAGTCTGAGGGCCAGAGAACCAAGAGAACCATGGCCGTGGGCCCAGTCTGAAGGCACAGGGCCTCCTCTTAGAAGAGTTTCGTGGCTCGGGCAGGAGTGACAGCACAGCGGGTAGGGCGTTTGCCTTACCACGCGGCCGACCTGGGTTCAAATCCCGGCATCCCATATGGTCCCCCGAGCACCACCAGGGGTGATTCCTGAGTGCATGAGCCAGGAGTGATCCCTGTGCATTGCTGGGTGTGACCCAAAAAGAAAAAAAAAAACCCAACCAAAAGAGTTTTGTGGCTCCAGCAGGTAGGGCGTTTGTCTTGCACACGGCTGACCCGGGTTCGAATCCCAGCATCTCATATGGTTCCCTGAGCACCGCCAGGAGTAATTCCTGAGTGTAGAACCAGGAGTAACCCCTGTGCATCGCTGGGTGTGACCCAAAAGCAAAAAAAAAAAAAAAAAAGAAAGAAAGATGGTCCCTCTGGAGGCTGGCCACCAGAGAGGCATCAGATGGGAGAGGCCCCGACCCACTGGACACTCAAAGGACACTCTGTATCTGACCCCAAATATTTGTCCTGTCCCTAAACTCACCCGCACAAGTTCTTCCCATCCTGTTTCACAACTTCACCTGGCATACTTTTCCTTCTCGTTTTTGTTTTTGGGTCACACACCCAGTGGTGTTCATGCACGTGGACATGGTGTGGGTGTGGACCCAGGGGAGCATTGACAGGGAGACTCCCCAGCCCCACCCCAAAGGACTGTAGTGAACCAGGTGCCGCCTTGTCTCTAGCTCAGCTGGGCACGAGCAGCTGAGGTGTCCCCTGCTCAGAAGCAAGAGGCTTTGCATCAGTCCTTGCATCTTGTTTGTTCAATGTGAGCAAACGGTGGTGACTGACTGGAAGGCAGCCAGTAGCTCCATAGATCTGCTAAGGCCCACAGGGGTCAGGGCCTCTCCCATCTGATGCCTCTCTGTGGTCACCGGGCCAGCCCCTGGAGGGACCGTCCTTCACTCTGGGCATGATGGACCCAGAGTGAATTCACATCACTGAGCCCAAATTCACAAGCCTCGGCTATGCCCAGGCACAGATGTGGACTGATTTTCCCCATACACACTGGGTGGAGCCGGCTGGACGGGCCCCCCCCCTTGGCCTCCAGATCTCATCTTGCCCGGGGCTCTTCCCGAGTCCCCAGCCACCACCCACTTTCTCCCAAGCGCTGGCCCACCCTGGGATGGCGCACACTGCCCCCACTCTGCCTGCTTCTACGCCCCTCAGGATGCCGCACTGACCCGGGCCCCCCAAGAAGACCGGCTGCTCCTCTCTTCCCACCCCAGCTCAGCATGGCTCGGAGAGAAATTTCTCGCTATCTGGGGGAAGCATCAGAGGTGAGCAAGTCAAATCTTGTGCCAGGGGCATGAGCCATCGAAGCACTTTGTGGCACAGTTCCACAAATAAGAGAAAAGGCAGTTTCAGGGCCAGAAAAAATGGCTTTCCAGGCAGATGGGGCAGCCGGGGCCAAGACACCACGGTTCCACGGAGCAAAGTGAGCCACAGAGTGGGAAGCCGCTCCCTGGTGCTGAAGCTGGGTCTGGGTTGCTGAGGAAGCGGCCAGAGGTGGACGGAGCTGCTGGCTGCCTTCTGGTCAGTGCTGAGGTTCGGGGACTGCAGGGCTGGGCCATCAGCTCAGAGAAGCGCTGACTGCACAGAGGCCGGGTGGGTCAGCACTTGAGAAATGGGGATCAAGAGGTCAAGATCAGGGGCTGGAGCGATAGCACATTGGGTAGGGCATTTGTCTTGCACGCAGTCAACCTGGGTTCAATTCCCAGCATCCCATAGGGTCCCCTGAGCACCGCCAGGAGAGTAATTCCTGAGTGCAAAGCCAGGAGTAACCCCTGTGCATTGCTGGGTGTGACCCAAAAAGCAAAAAAAAAAAAAAAAGGTCAAGCTCAAGTATCAAATCCCCCAAATGTTGCTCCCTTCATTGCCCATGTCATCCTCACTCACTGCCACTCTCAGACCTCCTAACACTTGATCTTGGCCTCTGGCTCCCCATTCACGTACTCTAGCCTTCACACCATCTCCCTGGCCCAGATGGGTGTGAGTCCACATTTCACCGACGGGCGTGAGGCCATGACCACGTATTAAGAGGAGGTCCCACAGTGGCAGTGAGTGCGGATGACCATGGGCAATGGAGGGAGCCACATTTTGGTTGAAGAAACAGCAGACTCAGAGGCTTTCTTTATGACCAATGCACGTGGCCAGTGTGGGCACCATCCACAGTGAAGGCTTGCGTGAAGATGTCCAGATGTGCCGCATCAAAGGAATCAGTAGTCCCGGCTTTCAAAACTGGTCCTCGTCCCTTGAACACCTGTGTGCTGTTGGCACTTGCCAAACTGCCTTCTCACTGCTGGTTCCACAAAGAAGCTGTGATCAAGTCACCAAAGCATGGGGCCAGAGAGGTAGTACAAGGGGTAGGGCACTTGTCTTGCACATGGTTGACCCGGGTTTGATTGATTGCTGGTACTACATATGGTCCCCTGAGCACCACCAGGAATGATTCCTAAACACAAAGCCAGGGGTAAGCCCTGAGCACAGCCAGGTGTGGCCTAGAATCCCAAGTCAAACAAAAACATAAAATAAATCTGCTCTGACTTTAATGACCAATTTACAGAAAATGCAGGGGCACTGAGGACCCGTGAATTAACCTCATGACATGGGAATGCACTCAGTAAAATCTCTACGATCTGAAGGACTAAACTCATACTTTCCTTAGGAAGAAGCAAGGAAGAAGAGTTTAGGGGGTCCTGACAGGTTCCAAACGCTTTGAGAGACACTGGAAAACAATGTTTGGAAGTTTAGATTTTCATTTGAACAAAAACTGTAGGCAAGCTCGATTCAGAGAACTGTGGCATGGACTGGATGTGTGCTCACTCGGAATTACTTGGGAGTCTGATAATAGCACAGTACTTGGTCACAGTACCACGGACACACCCAACAACCAGGAATACCTTATGACTTGATTGCCTCATTCATGGACAAGCTTCTCAATTTAGTGAGTCCCTCATCTTTTTTTTTTCTTTTTGGGTCACACCCGGCGATACACAAGGGTTACTCCTGGTTCTACACTCAGGAATTACTCCTGGCGGTGCTCAGGGGACCATATGGGATGCTGGGATTCGAACCCGGGTCGGCTGCATGCAAGGCAAACGCCCTACCCACTGTGCTATCGCTCCAGCCCCCTGAGCCCCTCATCTTTTAGAAGTAGATTCTGAAATGTTTAGGAATGGAACCTGAGGTCTGAAATCTGTGTCACAATGCAGGAGTGTATGCTGGTATCTCCCCGTCCTGCCCCTGTGGCCCTTAAGACTGGGGGTGTGTGCAGGGGGCGGGAGGGGTGTGTGAGCAGTGCAGGGCACGTGCTCTAGCTCTGAGCCACATCCTGGGGCTAATAAGGGACAATCGATCTAATCAGGCCTCTCGTGACCAGCTTGAGGAGGGCGAGGAGAAGGTGTTAACCTGCGGATACCGTCCAAATACAGAACCCGGCAGGTCTGGTGGCAGGATGACTGTTCCTTCACAAACATCACTTAACACACAGGGAATGAGTATTAGAGATTAAGAGCCGCCTGAGACATAGCCACTAGATACAATTCATCTTAATTGCTTAATTGTTCGGATCATCCCCCCTTCCCTCTGCTGCCTTTTGTCTGTTGCTGCACTAACTGGGGGCTGGGCACGCCCTTGTCTCTGGTATTCACCTGGGGCCACACCCCTTGGGGCAGTGCCTGCACATGTGCTCACTGGCGGGCTCACTCATTTAGTGGTGGTGCTCCCAGGGGCCGAGGTCCCAGTCCTGCCAGTTCACACACAGTATTTAGTTGTGGTGTTCCCACCACGGCAGAGTCCGTGTGAGCTGCACTCTGACCCCTCGAGGGGGCACAGGGACCAAACTCCCTCCCTCACACCTGCAAGGCAGGAGCACTGCCAGCGAGCCAGCCCCGGGCAACCCCACCAAGCCGGATTTAACAAGCCAACCGTGGAGGGGAAGAGACACTTTGAAAATTTTAACACATGGACTAGGTAAGCCTAGTTGTTGGATGTATTCGTGGTACTGTGGTCAAGTTGCTTAAAACTCCTGTTTCTAAATATATCTATCTTGAATTATTTATAGGTATAACAGCATGGTGTCTGCCACACAAGAAACAGAAGCAGGGTCAGGGAGACCATGCAGGGCTTAAGGGCTGGAGAGACGTACAGAAGTTAAGGCACTTGCCTCGCATGTGGCTGAGCCTGGTTTGATCCCTGGCACCATACAGCCTCCTGAGCAGAGCCAGGAATAAACCTGGAGCTCAGAGCCAGGAATAGCCAGGAATAGCCCCAGAACAAGGTCAGATGCAATCCACCCCCCACCTAGAAATTTACCTGGGGACAGAGGTAGAGGACAGAGAAGAGGTGAAATACAAGAGGCAGAATACTTTAAATAAAAACCTGAACCTTGACGATCGGGTTAACAAATACAGGACAGTCATGAAAATAAAATTTGTATTTGCAGAGGGCTAGGTTGGTGGTCCTGACCTCCTCCAAGGGAGAGGGAGATATGAAGGTTGGGGGCTGGGCAGTGCGGGAAGGGGGGGTGGGAAAGCTGAGCTTGTCCTCAGCCCGGACCAAGGACAGAAGCCCCTCAGCCAGACCTACTCCTATAGCTGTGGCTGGTGTCCGTGCTACTCCCTATAAGAAGATGCTTCACTTCCCCACACCCTGAGTTCTCCAACCTCCCTGCAAGTCCCCAGACTTCCGGGGGGTGGGGGGCACGCAGCCACACCCCAGCCACATCCCATCAGCCAAAGACCCGCGTGTGCTGTCCTATGGCTCCACCTGCTGATGGCACTGGGAAGTGCGGCTGAGTGCTCCGGCCTGGCTGTCTCAGAAAAGATGCACACGGGCCCATTAAACATAGAAGCCTTTAATTTCATCACCATAAACATATTCTGATTGCTCACATACAGTATAAAATATTTACTCCGCTAAATAAATAAGACATTACATTATTGCAAACGGCACTTAAACCCCCCAGAGAGAAAAACCTCTTTGCCCAGTCAGGGGGTGCTCCTGAGTTTCTGTGCAAGTCTCCCCGGGCACAGACGTGTCTGGAGGAAGGTCAGAGGACCCACATCTGTGCTCCTGGTCCTCAGCAGACCCAAGGCAGGGGAGCTGGTGGGGAAAGGCGGGAAGCAGCTCATCAGCCGTCCCAGAGAGGGGTGGGGAGCCCCACAGCCGGGAGCAATGAGATACGGGGACCATTTGGGGGGGTGGGGGAGGGAGCAGAGCTTCCAAGCTCCTGGGTGCGGCAGCGTGAGGCTGTGGAGGATTCTGGTAATGCTCCACCCACTAACCAGATCTTCCGGGGACATGGGCTGCGGGGACTCTAACCTCAGCCAACTCACAGGCACCCACATGGCAGAGCTGGGAGGCAGTTCCCCGTGACTTCAATAAGTTAAATGATTAAAGGCCTGGGGCTGGAGCCATGGTACAGTGGGTAGGGCGCTTGCTTTGCACTTGGCCGGCCCAGATTTGATCCCCGGCATCCCACACGGTCCCTGGAGCATCACCGGGAGTAATTCCTGAGTGCAGGGCCAGGAGTTACCCCTGAGCATCGCCGGTGTGACACCCCACCCCCCATAATAATAATAATATTAATAATAATAATAATAAAAGATTAAAGGCCACCCATTGGTTGGCAACACAGGGCCAGCAAAGAGGAGGGTTGGGATTGGGGGGGGGTAGCACTGCAGGGCTGGGGGGCGGAGGCAGCACTGCAGGACCAAGGGCTCTCCCCACTAACCTCCATACTCTCAAATCCTATTGAGGAAAGTTTCACAACAGAAACTCCCAGGCAAGAGCAACATTGGGGAAACTGCAAAAGACGGGGATTCTGGGGGATGTGGCGGCCGAGTTCACTCAGCTCCCAAGTTCCTTCCCTCGGTCTGTCCTATCAAGACACTAAGCTGGTCACCCTGAGCCTAGGTAAGTCCCCGACCTAGTCTTGCATTCCAGTGCACGGCGCTAGTCAACTGTCCTGCCCTCTGGCCTCCCTGTCCAGAAGAAGTGCAGACGGAAGCTCACGGGAGGGCCCCTGGGGCCTCGCCCTTCACCCTGGCCTGTGCAGCTGTGCCCATCACCGCCACACGGTGGCAGCAGAGAGCCACACCACTTTGGCAGCAACAGAGCCTTCGTGAAGGGCTCTCAGAGGCTGGAACCGGGGGGCCGGGACCCCGGGAGGCAGGTCCTTCTCTGGGCGGAGAGAAAGCACTCTACACCGAGTATTTGGCCAAGTCGCTCTTGTCAAATACCACCTGTGTCGCAAAGTAAATGGCAACCAGCCCCAGGCCTGCAGCCGACACCATATAGGCCGTGACGGACTGGCTGAGCTGGACGATGGAGCCCATGAAGAGGGACGGGGCCACCTGCGACAGTAGGAAGGCGCTGTCCAGGATGGCCAGGTCCAGGCAGATGCCCCGGCCTGGAATGACCCTGGCCTCGGGCTGCTCGCCCACCACCCCCCGTGCAGAGATGTCGCAGGCGGAGGCTCCACAGAGTGCCGGGGAGGGCGGAAGGCTGGCCCCGGAGTGTCCATTGGGGAAGGGAGACCCGGCCTTGGGGCCCGGGGAGAAGCTGGTCATCAGGCTGTCCTCACTGCCGCCTCCTCCAGCGTCGCCTCGGTACTTGGGCAGGAACACCTGGGAGAGGGCGACAGGGGGCACCAAGGACAGGTGTAGCCCGGGTCTGGGGGTCCTCCAGCCAAGGGGCCAGAGGCTGAAGACACCAGGCAACAAGCCTGAGGTGAGAAGCGGCTGCATCTGTGGCCTGCTGGGGTCCGTGCTCGGGAGGGGGCAGATGGAGAAGCAGAGGGTGTGGTCTTCGGCCTCGCCCGGAGCAGTGGGCAGACACGGAGCCACAGGCCGGGAAGAGCACAGAGCCCCAGGGAAAGGAAAGAACAAAAACTGGGGAGAGGCGAGAGAAGAGAAATGCTTCAGAGGAAGCCCAAAGGTGGAGGCCGTGACGCCCCTTCCCCGACCCTCCTCTTCCCAGCCCCACCTTCCCTGCCCCGGTGCAGAAGCAGCTCCACGGGCGGGCAGGTGCAGGTGCTGAGTGACACTGAGTGCTGGGGTCCCAGTTTGGAGGCCAGGAGAAAGAGCCCCGCTCCCCACTGTTCAAGGCATTGTGCCTGCGTTGAGCCACAACGGCCTGGCCCATTTGACAGGCCACTGTCCCTGCACCACTGAGACGTGGGAGCACTGGGCCTGGCAGTGGGGAGCTGGGAGCCTCCACCCGGTGAGAGGGGGACAAGGAGCTCAGTGGGTGCCTGCAAGCAAGGCTGCGGCTCACCCCTGGTGTCCAGGACCGCCAGCCACATCCGGAGAGCAGGGTGGCCTTGGGGTGCAGGGAGCATGGGCCCAGTTCCCAAGCTCCTCGGACTCCTTACCCTGGGGCCCAGCTCAGCGAGAAGGGACCCTGCACTTGGCGCTGGTCAGTGAGGAACTGAATGGAAGGAGTCCCCGCCCCCACCCCAAATACCCAGCACCCAGGCCTGCAGTATTGGGAGCGGGTGTGCCGAGGGGTTTGGGGTGGCGGCAGAGGGCAAGAAGCTAGTCATGAAGGGGAGCTGAAGCCAAAGGACAGGTCTCCCTGTGAGAGCAGGCACGCATGCTCTGCCAGCCCCGCCCCAGCCCCTGCCTAAGGAGTGGAGCTGTGCGCCTGCTCTGTCCCGAGCCACCAGAGAGGGCGCTCTCCCTTCCTGCACCCCCATCTCAGCACCCTGGGGCTAGGCTGGGCTTCCTCTCCCACCAGACTGGCCCCCAGCGCCCCGCCCACTCGGCAGCCCCGGGTACCTGCTTCTCCCGGTGGTACAGGGAGGCCAGGGTGTAGGGTAGGATCTGCAGAGTGGAGAAGGTGAAGCCGGTGAGGGCGGCTGAGGCGGTCACCACCGCCACACTGCGGGACAGGCATGTGGCACCGGCGGCCACGGGGAACGCCACCACGCTGGCCAGGTAGACGGCGCGGGTGCCGAACCGCTGCACCAGCCGATCCATGACCAGAGAGAAGAGCAAGGAGATGGTGCACTGCAGGAAGAGCCCCAGGCTGCCCATCCGGACCCCTGGAGAGGTGGACACGGGGGTGGGGGAGTCAGAATTAGGGGCCACAGAGAGCTGCTTGTAGCACTGCACACGCACACACACACACACACACACACACACACACACACACACACACACACACACCCTATTCCTAGCAAGGGGAGGTGAGCGTGCGTACACCCCCCCCCCCCAATACACACATACACCCACCCCTGTTCCTAGCAAGGGGAAGTGAGCGCGCTCGTACACACACACACACACCCCGCCCCGTTCCTAGCAAGGGGACGTGAGCTGCTTTTGCTGACCTCGGGAATGTGGCCAAGGGCAGAGAAGAGGCCCCAGGGGCTGGTATAGGGGATGAGAGGGGGCAGGTGCAACGACAGCTCTGCCCGAGACCCCCTCGCTGTGGCAGGGTGGCAAAGGCACTGGGTCTCGTGGCTGCCGCCTTTACTGAAGGGCCACTCTGGGCTTCTGTCAGCTCAGTCTTCTGCCAAAGTGGGGCAAAGACTGACACGAGGCTGCCCTGCCCCCGGAGGGGACCTGCTAGTCGGAGACGGGCCCCTTTGCCTGATGCGAAGCCGGGGCCCCAAAATTCTGTAGCAAGCCCAGGCACCGCTGGGGGTCTCCTCCTCCTCCGAAGGGCCGTCACGCCCAAGGCCCACCCTCTCCCCGGCATAGCTCTTACCTTCATCGTAGTGCTTCCGGGCCTCCGTGCCCGGCTCGGCCCTGGGCACGCCCTGGTACAGCCCCTCGCCCACAAAGTCCGTGTAGAAGAGTGTGAAGGTCATGAAGGCCGTCCAGCTGCACAGCTCGGCCACGAAGAGCCGGCGCAGGGTGCGGGGCACGCGGCAGCAGAGCTGGTGCAGCCGGGGGACCAGGGCGCCCAGGTTCCGCACGGCCAGGCGGGCACGGCACGGGCAGCAGTGGAGCAGCCAAGAGGGCCCCGCCAGCCCCTCGGCGGGCTCCGCCGGGCCCAGGGCGGCCTCCTCGGCCACAAACAGTGTAGCTGCCATACAGGTGAGGAAGATGAGAGCGAGCAGGCCGAAGAGGCAGTCCTCCTGCGTGCCCAGGTAGGGGGCCAGCGCGCTGCTGTCCCAGTCGATGGCCGGCAGCAGGTAGCCCAGGCAGCCGCCCAGGCTGATCATGAAGGCGTAGACGGAGAAGGCCTGGCGGCAGTGGTCCGGGTCCCGGAAGAGGTCGGAGAGCAGGGCCTCCAGGGGGGTGAAGCACACCTGGCCGCAGAAGTCCAGCAGCCCCACGCCCAGGATGAGCAGCGCCAGCTCCAGGGGCCGGGGGTCCGAGCAGAGCAGCCCCGCCAGCCGGCCGGCCCTCGGGATGAGGAAGAGGCTCAGCAGGACGCCCAGCGACAGGGCCCAGATGAAGGGCCTCCGGCGGCCGTAGCGCCCACTCCAGCGGTCACTGGCCGAGCCCAGGAGGGGGACTGAGAACAGGCCCAGCACTGGACCGATACCTGTAAGAAGGACAGACTGTATGAGCCAGAAGCCGGGGCGGGGCAGGGGCCAGCGTGCTGCAGGGCTCAGCTCAGCCTGGTCGCCAGGAGAACTCCAGGTGACCCCGAGATCGCTCAGCCCCACCTACGAGGGGCTCACCTGGCTGAGCATGAGCTTTGCATGCTGGAGGCCTGGGTTCAAATCCCCGGTACCTCACGGTCCCCAAGACTAACTGCTGAGTGCCGATGGGTGTGGCCCCCAAGCCAAAACAGAATGGGATAGAAGTAAGAAGCAGCTCTTTGTGGCACTGGACACAGGCACAGAGCTCTGGCCAGCAAGGCTCAGGCTCCAGCGGGCTGTCTGGCCCCGGAGCCCGTCCTCCTGCCTTGACAGGGACCTGGTGTAATGACCTCTGTCCTCTGTGGCAGGTCAGATTTACCTGCACCTGGGGCCCAGCCCCTGCGCCACACTGCCTAGTGTGACCCCCCCACCCCTGAACCCTCCACCACCCTCTCAGTGACGTGGGGCACCTCGAAGGCTGGACCAAGGGGACGGGAAGGTGGGCCAGTGTCTCCCGGGCACCCAGCCCCGTGCAGGGTCAGGACAGAGTGAGTGGGCTTTGTCCTGTCTTCTCCCCTCCCGCCCCGGGCACTGCACACAGGCGGGATCTGTGGGGAGCAGGGGGGCAGGGGAGGGGGCCTGGCTACTTACCCAGCACCATGGTCATGAACTTCTCCTCGACCCCGACTTCCAGCAGCAGCGGGGGCACGTAGGTGATGCCAGCGGCCAGGCACACCTCCAGGCCAAAGGTCAGCAGGTTGACCAGCAGGAGCTGGGCTTTCCGATGCCGCAGCACGCGGCTCCCCCACAGCCTCTGGGCCATGGCGGGCAGGGCTCCCCGCTTCACGCGCGCCAGCGGGGCCTTGTCCCGGCCCTGCTCCGAAGGCCTCCCCGGGCTGCGCCTGCCTGCCCGAGACCCAGCCAGGAGCCCATGTCTGCCCTCCTGCGTGCGGGTCCAGCGCTCAGCCCTTGCTCAGCCTCCGTGCCAAGGGGCGTCTCGGTCGGGGCATGTCTTGTGGTTTCAGCTCCTAAAAGGGGCAGAAAACCCAGACTGGTAAGTCCTGGGCACCAGGTCTCCAGGATTTGCTTCAAATTCTCCAAATCCTACTCCCTTGGGCTGGGCAGGCTGATGGTGTGGCCCCGCCCACCGCCCAGTCAGGAAATGTGTGTCAATGTTAGCCTAAGGCTGGCATAATTAATTGGGTAAATATGATTTTCAAGCCTCGGCACACTGTAGCGTCCAACACAACTGTGGGTTCTTCTGTGTTTCGGAACCCCTTTGTGATCGCTCTCGCCTGCTGGCCGCGGAAGAAGAACCAACCCCACACGGCCCGGGGCCACCCAGGGCCTCTTATCGCGGTGCCCCTCGACCCACTAACCCACAGGCCTGTTTGCCTTGCTCTCTGCACTTCCCGAAACCAGGCCGCTCAATTCCCCTTTGTCAAGAGAAACGCTTCCTAGTCAGCACCCCCAGCCCCAGGGCAGGCAGGGCCGGCAGGACACCTCTGGCAGGGCCTCGGCCTGAAACCCTCCCACTGGGTCCCTGCCAGGGCTCACGCTGGCCGGTCACGGAACACTGCGGCCCTTCCCAGGTCCCGGCTGCTCCAAGGCATGAAGCCACCCAGTCTGGCATGAACAGTGACCCCCGACTGGCAGGAAGCCCCGCTGCTTCCTGGGCAGCCTTTCTCTGCTGCCCACAACCTCCCCTCCACGAAGAAGTGCCTGCAGCCGGTACACGGATGCGGCCCTGAACCTCCTCGGCAGGCGGGGTCCGCGGGGCTTCTGACAAGGGCCCCTGCAGTCACTCCACTTAGAGGTGACTCCTGAGGGCCAGAGCCATAGTACAGTGGGTAGGGCATTTGCCTGGCACGCTGCTGATCCGGGTTTGATCCCTGGGATCCCCTGAGCATTTGCCAGGTGTGATCCCAAAAGCCAAATATATACGTGTGTGTGTGTGTGTGTGTGTGTGTGTGTGTGTGTGTGTGTGTGTGTGTGTGTGTGTGTGTGTGTGTGTGTGTGTAATTGACCCCTGGTTAGCCGTAGAGAACTGCAGAAGGGGCAAGACAAGGTAAGGGCCTGAAGGGCCAGAAGGCGGCACCCACCCCAAAGCAGAGAGGGCCATGACTGCCCGTCGATTTGGGGTAGCTGCCAGGAGCAGAGAACAGGAGCCGAGGAGCTTGGCTCCCATCAGCCCTGCCCCCCTACCTATTTGAAGCACACCAACCCCCCAGGGGCCACGAGGGCCCTGTGGCAGGCGGAGAGCGCCCTGTGCCCACAGCCTCCATTGGGTAAGGTCTGACCCGGCCCCAAGGGCTGCCAGGCCTTGCAGTTGGTAGTCCAGGAAAGGATTTCAGAGCCCCAGCAGCCTGCACCCCAGATCTCTGCCCAGACCCAGGGAGAAGTGTGGACTGTGGACCGCCCCACCTAGCTGACAATTACAGGGCCTGTGCAGTCTCTTCCCTGTGGCTGCAATGCCCCCGTACCCCGGCAGGAACCCACAGAGAGACCGGAGTGGTGCTGTCCATGGGGGGGGGGCAGGGGGGACCGGCTCCAAGAGTTCCCAGCCCCTCCACCCCCACCTCCTGTCTCAGAGGGCCTTCCACTGTCACCCACTCTTGAAGGAGACGTGGTCAGACCCAGCCTTTCCCGGCCATCGGGACCCCATGATTTCAACCACGGCACCCCAGAAATCACCCATCCCACCCGCTGCCCTCCCGCCTCCCGCCTCGAGCTCATTCCCAGGACTCCATTCCTTAGCCCACAAGGAAAAAATATGGGAAAGGGTTAAGAGGTGTGTCCGCCAACGCTCCCAGGCAGCCAGGGCCTCCCGGAGTCTCTGTGCTCCCGCTCTCCCACCTGGGCCAGGAGGAGTTCCTTGAAAGGAGGTGGGAGGGAGTGGGCAGGCCCCAGCCCACCTCCGCTCCCCTCTGCTCTTAGGTTGCCGGCCCCCGCCTGCCTCTCTTGACTTCCCCTATGCCCAGGGCTCCCAGGCACTCCTGCCAAGGCCGACTTCACTCTTCCAGTCCCAGACAGCCTCAGGAATTCCGAGCCCTTGGGAATTCTCTTCTCACCAAAGTTGCCTTTCTTCTCGCTCTGCCCCCGTTCCCTGTACCTTACCCTTCCGGCAGGAGCCTGGGTGGCAGAAACTTCAGAGAAACTGCCAGAGCACTGATTCTTACACCCCCACCCGGAGCTGCATACCCTGCCACCGCCTGCCCCCCCCCCCCCACACACACACGCAGAAGCCCAGGCCCCAACCGGTTCTCAGGCTTCTGCTGGGGGTAGCCAGGCCCTCTCCTCTCTGAGCCCCAGGGCACATTCTTTGCCAAAGCCTCCAAGTGACAGATCCGTGGTGCGCAGCCCCCACCCGCCTCTGGGACACAGGCAGGAGATGGTCTAGTTCTTCCTCTGTAGTCTCAAACCACTTCTGCCCTGCTGCCCCTGCAGCTCTGGGCCTGTCTAGCAAACAGAAGATCAACACGGCAGCCAGTGGCTTCCTGCTCACCTGGAAGGGAGGGGGGTGGGGGCTCGGGGGAGTGGAGGTACCGAAAGGGAGCACAGCCTCTGAGCAGACCCTCGAGTCGCAGGGCCCCTGAGTGCGGGTCCTGAGGAGGAGGAGGGAGGAAACCCCAGCTCTCCCAGCACCTTCCTAGAGCTTGCCCTAGGCGCTCTCTCCTTCCTCCTGGAGGCGGCCCACCCCAAGCTCAGAGAAACCCAGTTCCGAGTACCTGGACTCTGCCCAGCTTCAGAAACCTGCACCCTGGGAAACGGCAGATCCCAATGCCTTGAGAAGGGGCCCGGAGGTGGGGCTGGGGTATGAGGCTGAAAGACCTTAGGGCACCCCCTGCCCACACTGCAAGGGATTTCCAGCTGAGCCCAAAGCAGTCGCCCCAAAGGGAGCAAAGCGGCAGGGGTATACCTGCCCCCCCTGGCCCCCCCATCTCCTCCCCTGGGCCAAGGCTCAAACAAGGAGGAAGTACAGGGAAATGAAACTGAGCAACAGGAACACACTTGGCCTGAACTTTCTCCCAAACTCCAAAGACAGAGGCGGCGGCGGAAAGGCCACCAGACCCTCTCCCGGTTAGCTCCTGCAGGAAGGGAGGGTCAGCAGGACAGATAAAGGGGCCTTTGAGGGCTTTCAAAGGGGCGCCCTGCCACCCCCTCGGCTGAGGTGGAGCTGGGGGGGCATGCCCTCCGCTGACAGAGGCCGCGGGGAGCTCAGGCCAGCGAGCAGCAATTCTATGGCCTCTTTATGCGCGGCGCTGCCTGCGCCTCAAAGGCTGACCCTGCACCGGGACCCTGCACTCCCTCCGCACTCACAAAGCCCGAGGGGCTTTCTCTCTCCAGGCGCTCCCCAGAAGGAGCCCGGCTGGGGAGGTGCCCGAGAATGATGACTCAGCGGCATGGAGTCGGGGGCGGGGGGGGGGGGCACCCACCCAGTAGGGGCTGAGCACTGTGGGGAGCAACCCCCGAGAGAGGCTGCAGTGCGGGTAACAAGGACCCCCCCCCATTCCTCTAACCGGAACCAGAACGCAAATCTTTTCTTTTTTCTTTTTTTTTTTTTTTTGCTTTTTGGCAATGCACAGGGGTCACTCCTGGCTTTGCACTTAGGAATTACTCCTGACAGTGCTTGAAGGACCCTATGGGATGGTGGGAGCCAAACCCGGGTTAGCCTCATGCAAGGCAAACACCCTACCCGCTGTACTATGGCTCCAGCCCCCAAGAACGCAGAATCTTGTTGGAAGTTGAGCTCTTCAGGGCCCTCAAGGTCAGCGGGGGCAGGGAACGGTCTGGGGGATCCTGCTCAGTCCTGGGGCCAATGTCCAGGGCCTTGTAGACACGCCCAAGTGGGCTCAGCCTTGTGTTACTTCCATGAGGCGCCTTGGGACAGCCCCGGAAGGGCCTTGCTGGCCAGCAGGGGCTGGATGCGGAAGCTGCTGTGTCCTGGGCATCCCACCTGGACCAGCCCCGGCTCCCGCCCTCCAACCATCCTCAGGCTCCGCCCCCCAGTGCAGGCCGGGCTGCTCCCCAACGCCAGTGAAAAGGCCGCAGCGCCTGACACAAACGGCCGAGGTCCTCACAGGGTGCCCCCAGCACCTCCAGGGTGGGACCTCTCCACCTGCAGGCCCCCTCCCGGCACCCCCAGCTCCCCAGCCCGGGGATTTAGCGGGCCCCGCTGTGCTGGCCTTTCTTCCCGGGGCCTGGAAGCCTTCTGCTTAGCAGCTTGTCAGAGGGAGTCAGGGGGCTGCGGGAGGAACACAAAGGGGGATTAGGGAGAAGCCCTGGGCCCGCAGAGTAATCCATCAAACTCTGCCTGCTGCTGCCCCTTCCCGCTCGCTCCCCTTCCAGCTGCTGTGGCCCCTGAGCCCTGTCACACGGGCAGCAAAGAGAATCCCAGGATGGGGGCGGGGAGGGGCTCCGCCGAGGGGGCGCAGCTCAGACACTGGGAAAAGGACAACGCTCCCGCCCTCTCCCCCACGATGTGTGAAAACCCAACAGGTGGCAGAGGCTGCAGCAAAGTTGCTTTTGTTGCCCTGTCGGAGCCTTAGGAGAGCCCAGAGTGGGTCCAACTTCTGAATGGAAACAAATGCCCCGGGGGCTGGGGAGGGGGGCACAGCGGGGCACCTGGAACTGGAGCCCCTGTCCCTTCCCCAGCCAATCCAGAGACAGGGACTGGGGCTGGCCTGACCCTCACCTCCGCCAGCCAGTCAGAGCCGAGCGTCTCCCCACTTTCCCACAGAGGCACACGCTGCCAGCCGCCTCGCCTAGGCTCTGTCCCCCAGGCCCCAGCCACCCAGTGCCCAGAGAGCACACAGCACGCCGCAGGGACCCAGGGCCAGCTGCCAGCCACAGCTGGACTTGCACAGCCATCTGCCACCGCCTGGAACTGGGCAACCTGCTCCTTGACCTCGCCTTGGTTTCCTCACAGGTGATTCAGACCAGCCGCCGAGGCTGATGTCACTGCACAGCCGGCTCCCTTTCACCCACGCGGTGAGCAGGATGGGGTCAGCACAGCCACTGGGCAGGCGAGGAGACGGAGAGGGGCACCCCCAACTTCCTGGCCAAGGAACCTTGACCCTGAGTGGCAGCCTTCTCATCGCCAAACAGGAACCGCTGCCTCCCTGCTCCCTGCCGTCACACCCCCCCCTCCCCCACAATACTGGCACTGGCGCTGGTGGCCCCCAGAGACAGGAGGAATGCCAGGAATGCCAGTGCCGCCCAGGTGCTGGCCCCACAGGTAGGGCAGGTCACCAGGGCAGCCCTCAGTGAAGGCAGCTGCAGGGGACAGGCGGGCCACAGGAGACGGGAAGCCCTCCAGCGGTCACCGTTCATGCTGCTGGCACTCCCCGCGAAGTCGGGACTCACACCCTCTGCATGTCCAAGGTGCCTCACACACACACAGAACGGACTAAACCAAAAATTCAAACTATTCAAGAATTCTGCAGGGGCAGAGCAGTAATGCAGTAGGCAGGAGGCGTGCCTTGCACGCGGCCAAAAGGGTTCAGTTCCCGGCATCCCATATGGATGTCACTGAGTACCACCCGGACTGCATTCAGGACCATTCCAGGAATAAGTCCTGAGCATCGCTGGGTGTGACCCGAACACCAAAAATCATAAATAAGGAACCCTGGAAGCTCTGAAACTCTGAAATGCGCAGTGCGAGTGAGTTCCAGCCAAGACTCTCCGCCCCCCCACCCCCCGCCCCCTCTCTCTAGGGCTCAGCTGGCGCACCTGAAACTCAGCTTCTCTTTGCCCCACACGGGGCCTCACCCGTCACCTCAATGCTCACGGCGACGGGGTGTGGCTCCTGGCCCTCCACCAGTGAGTCAGGAGAACCAGGTGGAGACTGGCTCCCCAGGTGCCCTTGGCCCAACCTTCACCTGCCCATGATGCTCGAGTATAAGGGGGTGCCCGGGGTCAGCAGCCACCTGAAACGGCGCCAAGGGACCCAGACACCTGAAGGCAGAGGTGCCCTCTCTCCTGCTCCGCCGGCGCTGGACTCCGCGCCTGGCAGGCCGAGAAGCACAATTATTTCTCCCTCTTGGCCACACTGCCTGCACCGTACAAAGGGAGCCAGTGGGACCAAGACAGCTCTGGGTGTGGAGAGGACCGTGGAAAGAGGCAATCTCAGGCCACAGAGCTCTCCCTCAGGCTTCTCCTCAGTCCCTGAGGAGTGAAACCTAAGCCCCCTCCCCCCCACCCACCCACTGCCTGCTCTCCTCCACCCCCCACTCACCCCGTGGCTTGAGGGAAGCGGTATGGAAGTGGGGGGCAGAGGATCAGAGCCCTCTGGGGCCCCTGGGCCCTTCAATGCCAAGGTCACTAAGGCCCGCTGTCCTGGGGTCCAACCCCATCTGCAGCAGGGCGCCTGGCACCCTCTACCTAGGAGACACATTTCCCCCAAACAGAGAGCAGTCACTCGAGCGAGCCAAGAAAGGAGCGGTCCAGGGAGCAGAGCAAAGGGCTGGAACACGAGGCAGGCGCTCGGGCTCAAACCCGAGCACTGTAAGGTCCCCCAAGGGACCCCACTGAAAAAGCAACAGATTCCTGATTAAAGAGGCTCGGTCAGCCTGTCCTGGGAGGAAGCACGCCTCACTGCATGCAACCTGACCTCCCCCGAAGGAATGCCGAGAGCTGGACACCCACCACCCATCCCCCAGCCGCAGCCTGCTCTGCAGGTACTACGGAGGCACAGAAGGTGCAGCCCCTCCGGGAAGCAGCAAGGGCAGCCGGAGTGTGCAGAAGCTCGCACAGTTCCCTGAGGGCTTCTTGGAGGTGGTGGCCCTGTTGCTGAGCCTTGAAGGAGAACGATGCAGGAAAAGGGTAAACGTCTGCGAGACACTGTGGGTCGAACCTGGGGTTCCCATGAACACCTGGCCCCTCCCCAGGAAGAGATATAGAAAGATGACCCCAAGTCAGGAGACTGTGGTTTAATCTCAGCTCTGGGCCCAAGTACTCATCTGTTCCATTTTGCTCCCCAAAGAGTCAGCGTGGGCTGAGGAGAGAGCGCCACAGGCTGGAGCACAGGCTCTGCACGCGGGGGGCCCAGGTCTGCTCCCTGACTCCGCACGTTCCCCCCAGCACCTCCAGGAATGACCCCTGAGCACTAAAATGGGAGTCTCCCCTGAGGACTGCTGGGTGAGGCTCCCCCAAAAGAGCACTCCAGTCGCCTCTCGGCTCCTCTCCCCAGGGCTTTCGGAGACAAGCTGTCTGTCTCGCCCCGCGCTCAGCCGGTGCTGCTCGGGGTTGGCTGGCCCTCTGGGTCTGGATTTGGCAGCCCTTCAGCCGCTGGAAGGCAGCCCCTGAGCAGGGGGGGCTCCCCAGAAAGCCTTACCCAAGAGGCTGAGTCAAGCGTCCCGCCGCGGTGGCCGCGTGCGCGGGCTCAGGCAGCACCGTCGGAGGGAATGTGGGTGCGCAGCCCGCCAGAGGCAGGAGCGGAGAGTGGAGCTCGATTGCCACATCCGCAGGGATGGGCAGGGCACTCCCAGCCTGGACACTATTTGCCAGCTCAAAGTACGCTGTAGATTAGGGGCGGGGGCATGACCACAAGCGCGGGGACAGAGGGACGCAAGGGCAGCGGGCCGCTTGGGAGGGCCTCTCCCTGGCTTGGAGTGACTGCGACACCGTGGGCTCCAGGCCCCCCCGCCCCCGGGCTGCTGTCCCATCGCCCTCTTGGCTGGCTCACCCCAGCCTCCCAGAAAGCACGATCTCTAGCAGCCACAAAGAAGGGAAGAGAGACAGACAAGTCGCTCCGCTATGCACCGCGGGCACGTCGGCTCACAGGGCTTCTCCACAGACCCCCACGGACACAGAAGCCAGAGCCCCAGGGAGGGCTCCTCATGGCAGAAGCAAGAAGCCCATTCACTGGGGGGGGAGGGGCGGGGGGGCACAGCTGTGCGTTCTTTCCAGGGAGAAGGAAAGTTCAGGGTAGGAAAAAGGACCAAACTCAGAAAAGTGGTGGCCGGATACCAGCACCATCCCGGATGGCTCTGTCGCAAGTCCCTGTCCCCAAGCAGGGACACTTACACCCCCAGACAAAGCCTCACACTCCAGCTCTCTTGCCAGGAGTCAAGTGGCATCAGCTCTGTGCCACTGGTCCTGGCACCAGCTGGTCCAGCCCCCACCCTCACTGTCCAGCAAACAGGGCCACTGACTGTTCGCAGAAAGCCGGCTGACAGCGGAGTGCTCCCAGGGCATCCAGGGGAGACGGGGTGGGGGGGCAGAGCCCCACCTTCAGAGCTCCCCTTTCCTCTCCTACACAACCCCAACAGTGAGCACAAGTGACTTCCCTGCGTGGAAGTCACCTGAAGCACACACGTCCCCAGAGTCACCCAGCCTCTACAATACGACCGGGACACCAGTCCTGGGTGTTCTTTGCACAGGACACAGCTCAACTGCCAATGTGTCACGATGTAGTCATAGATGGTCTAATCCCCTCATGAAAACCCAGCTTCTAAGTGCAAACCACAATGATCATGTCCTTTGTCACTGAGCTGCAGCAGCTGACACTCCTCAAGTCCCCGGCCATGCAGCTGCTGTGCGCTGAGCTTGGCCGACACAGGCTTGTCTAATCCCTGCAGTACTGTGACAGAGACTGTCACCCGGGCTCACGGAAGCCAGGGCACAGAGGAGGAGAAGTGGCCTGTGCAAGAGGAAACGAAGTGACACCCCACAAGTGGCCACTAGCCCCATCTCTGGCATCATTCCCCCCAACCCCCCCCTCCGGCCCAAATCGCAGAAGACCTTGCTCCCAAAGAAACAGGATCAACAGCTGCGTTTCTGCTTTTTAGCAAGAGTCACCAAGAACAGAGTGTCAGGCTGGGCATCACAGGTGACACGTCCGGTAGAGTGAAGTCCAACTATTAGGCCCAGCAGACCATTGCTTATACGCTTAAGTATATGGTTCTAAGCATAGGGCTAAGTACAAAGCTACCGGATCATCATTACTCTTGGACCCATTTCACAGCCAGCAATGCTGAGGCAGAGGCTGAGCGACTGGCCCAGCTAGTGGGGCAGTTCAGGACACGAACCTGTCTTCCAGACACTGGGGTTATCCCCAACACTGAGGTGTCAGAGAGACATCACTGCATCCCAGGCCCACCTTGCTGCCTTTCCTCCCTGGGCAGAGAGTGGAGTGCCCAGGGCCACTCAGCAACCCTTCCCCGCCCCCCCGGCAGGGTAGGAGCCCACGGGCACCAAGGACTGTGTGTCAGCTCCTCTCCCCCATCTGCCTCTGGCCCAACTCAGAGAGTCTGGGGTTCTCGCCACACCCCCCCCCCCCAACTGGGGCGACTGCGCCCACCGCTGCGGGGTTCAGCCTATGCTGTAACTCAAGTTCTCCCCCAGCGGAGCACTTTCAGGATAGCATTCAGAGTCCTGGCTCCGGGACAGGCCTGAGGGGAGGAGATAAGGGAGGAATGAGGGGATGGGACCCGTCCAACGCGAGGGCTGGTGACCTCAAGCTGCGTCCCACTCCCTCCGGGGAGCAGCGGCCTTCTGGGTCTCCTCGACTTCCCTCCTCCCCGCCTGGGCCTCCCCAGCCCCAGCCCCGGGCAGCCCGCCGGCCCGGCTGGGCAGGTGAGCGCCCCCCAGGTAGGGCGTCCCGCGCTCAGGAAGCCGCCCCGTCCCCAGTACCCCCGGCCCTGCCTGGGCCCCGCTTCCGGCAAGGGTTCCCCCGCAAGCCGCCCCCCAGGGACCCACCACGGAGCACCCTCCCTATCCCCAACTCTGTCCCGGGGGAAAGAGGAAGCACCAGGGGAGGGGCCCCGGGGTGGGGGCGCGGGGCAGTTGCTCAGTGCCGGGGAGGTGGGCGCCGCGCCGCGCGCGGGGCAGGGCAGCGCTGCAGGGCAGGCCCCGAGGGGCCGGCGGGCGCCCAGGTGCCCCTCATCACACCTGTTTGCTCGGCTCAGCGTCCCTTCCCGGGCTCCGGGGGGCCGGGGGCCGGTCGGGCCCGCGCGCACGGCCGGGGCCGGGTCCCGGGGCTCGGGGCTCACCGCCCCGCGGGAAGCCCCCGAGCCTCCCCAGACTGGCCGAGCCCGACCCCGGCGTCCCGGGCCGCCAGCCCCGCTCGCGGCTCCCGAGCGCGCCGGGTGACTCATCCAGCCCCTTTCCGGTGAAGCCGAGACAAGGGAAGAAAATAAAATGCAACTTTCCAAAGAAAACTCTGCCGCGGGAGGCTGCGCCGGGGCGAGCGGCGGCTCGGCGCGCCCGGGGGGCCCCGGGGAGGCGTCCCCGCCGCGCCCCGCCCTGCCGCCCGCCTGCCCGCCTGCCCGCCTGGCCCGGGACGGCCGGGGGTTGGGGGGGGGGGGACCCCGGCCCGCCGTCGGCGGCGGAGGAGCCCTGCGCGGCGGGCGGCGAGCGGGCGCCCCGCAGCCGCCGGGCGGCCCGCGGCGGGGCAGGCAGGGCGGGGCGGTCCCGGGGCGGAGCGGGGGCTCGGCGCGCCCGGACGGCCACGGCGCGGCCCCATCCCGCGGGGCGCCCCGCGCGCGACGCCGCCCGCCCGCCCGCACCCGCGCCCCGCGCCCCGCGCCCCTACCTGGCCCGGGCGAGCGGCTGTCAGCGGGGCCCGCGTGCGCGCCGTGCCCCCCCGCGCCCCCACGCGCGCCGGCGGCGGCTTTTAAATCTCCAGGTTGCTCGGCGGGGGGAGAGAGCATGCGCGCTGGGGCCGCCAGGAGGGGGCGGGGCGAGGCGGCGGAGGTGGGGTGCGGGGAGGGGGTCGGAGGGTGGGGCCGGGACCCCGGGGGCGCGGGCCCGAGCCGCGGCCGCGCCGGGCGGCCCCCGCGTGGCCCGCGGACGCCCTGTCATTACCGAGGGCCGCGCCGCCCCCTCGCGCGGCCACCCGGCCCCTTCCAGGGGGGCTGCGGGCTGGGGGGCGGGGGCGGGGGCGGGAGCGGCCCGGCGCGGGCGGGCGGGCGGGCACGTCCCCTCGCGGAGCCAGTCGGCGACCGTGACCCCCGCGCCGCTCGGGCCCGAGCTGCACCCCACCCTGCCCGACCGGCCGCCGGGAGGAGATGCCACATGCCACAGCCCGCCCCCCTCACACACACTCTCACACACGCGCGCGCGCGCACACATACACAGAGTCACACGCGCGCGCGCACACACACACGCACACACACACCCCGCGCCTCGGCGGAGGCCGAGAGAGCGCCCCGGTGGGCGCCTCCTCCTGAAGTTCAGCCACATCCCGAGCGCTCGCCCTCCTGAGGGGCGTGTTGGCGGGGCGGGGCGGGGGCGGGGGGCGACGCGGGGCGGTTAGTCAGACGCGCCCTTTGTCAGCGGCTGAGCGAGGCTCCCGGGGTGCCTTTGACGTGAGGAGACAATGCAGGTGGGAGGCGGCCTCGGTGGGGAGAGCAATGCCCCCCCTCACCCCCCCCCCCACACTCGTCGGTGCCCTGCGCGCCTGAGGCACGCGGAGTCCCGGGAAGGGCGACTCGGCGGGAGACGTCCCGGGCAGGGCACTGGGGCACCCGGTTCCGGGGCTGGCTGACCCTGCCACCAGTCAGGTGTGATGTGGAGCAAGCCCCGCCGCCTTCCCGCCTCTGTGCTCCCTAGAGCACCTCGAGCTGGAGGCAGGGAAGGCAGGAAACCCGGCTCTGGTGGCGGCCCGGCGAGATCGACGCCTCGGCTGCTGAGGGGCCGACTGGACACGTTCCGCCGGAAACGCTCCCTGGCCAGGAGGGGACCCTCACTCAGGTCCTCGCGGCTCTCCGGAGTCTTCAGCTCTTCACGGCCAGCCCGAGGGGCTTGGTGGAGTCCCCGGGCCCCGGGCTGGCGACCCCTCTGCCCCAGTAAGGAGGGCAGGAGTCAGAGGGAATTCCAGGTCAACTGGAAAATTACAGAGCAGGGGAGAGTGGCCCGTGGTATTTTCCAAACTGGGGAACAGCCCAGAGCAGGAGTGTGTTGTCCCACCTCAGAGACACGCGTGCTCTCCTTTTGACCCCCACCTCAATTTTCTGGCCAGCAGCCTCCCTGCCTTCTGCCTCCTGAGGTGACACGGGTGGGACAAGATGCCCTTAGAGGAGTGAGTAGGCAGTGTGGTGTGTGATCCTGGACACTCCCTGCAGCCTGGCCCAGAGGAAGTGTGGCTGCACAGGCCCGACACACGTGATCTTGCTGCCTGCTGGGTGCTAGCTCCTGCCCCAGCCAACACGGGTGGCAACAGTGCCCCCCTGCACCCCCGCCCCCCCATCCCCTTCTGCAGCTGAGGGCTCACAGAAGAATAGTTACTGTTATCTTTATGTCCGTTATCTTTCTGTAACACTTACCTAAAGATTTATAATGGTTATCTTTATGTCAGTCTAGCAGATGGTACTGACTGGTTTCAAGTAAATAAACTGAGGCTCAGCAGAATCGTTACTCCCCAACCAGACGTACTCACACGTGTCTAGGCCCTAGAGACAGGCCAAGGCAGGAGTGTCACCAGTCTGGCCAGTGATTTCAGAGCCTTACGAGAAACCTCACACCCATATTCATGTGGGGTGAGTAACCTCTGGGCCTCAGTTCCCACTAAGTAATAGGAAAGCCACCATGTCCCTTTCCCTTCCGCCTTTCTCCCTCCCCCACCCTACTCCCCAGCTACTTCCCATTTATAGGAAATGGGGGTGATGTGAGGAGCAAGGCCATCCTTAGGGAACCGTTAATAGTCTGGCTGGATATTGGAGAAACCAAAGATGCTGGCAGAAATGCATTAGCAGCTCCTGCTCCACCCCCCACCCACAGCCCCTTCCCATTATCCTTTTCTGAGCAAGCAACATCCTCTTTCTACAGAGATAACACAGCTGACTGGGCAGAAGGCTGGAAAGCCATAAAGATCAGGGAGTTCCCTTGATAGTCCTCTCTCCTCTTGCTTTCTCCATCATCCAGAGGCCACACGCCCTTCTTCTTGCCTGAGGGGTAAGCCGACTCTACAAGCATTAAGGTCACCGATAGGCTTGCCTGTGGAATAAGAATGACATACAGCAATTCCATATCTGAGAATTCTTGTGTGGCAAAATAACCTATTCTTTATCATAATGAATATTAGAAGAAGTTTAAAATGTAGAATATAAATTATTAGCTAGGTAAATTGTGGCAAATTCTACGATGGAATATTATGCTGCCATTAAAAATGATAGTGATACATAATTGGAAGGGAAAGTGTTTGTGATATGTTATCAATGAAAATAGCTAGACATTAGACCAGAGAACGAGTGCTGTGACTTAGAGAAATGTTCTTCAACCTTTGATACCTGTGGGCTCGAACCTGCCCTATGTACCGTACCAAGGATCAACAGTGATAACCAAAGTTGTAGACCAGTGGCTTGCAACCTTTAAACTCCTGCAGGTCAATACCCGTCCACAGACCTGGTCAAGGAACACTGGCTTAGAGCACCTGCCTTATAAGCTCCTGGTCACAAGTTAAAATCCCTGCTGCCCTGTATGTGATTCTACATCATTTCAGCATAGTAGCTAGCTTTGCTCTCTGCATTCTCAAGAACCACTAATGATCTCCAGCTGTGCCACACAGGTGTATGTAAGCATCACAAAAAATGTGCATGACCCCTGATAAGCACTGCAAAAAAAAAACAAAACAAAAAACAAAAACAAAAAAACCCCTAAAGGGCCAGAGAGATGGTACAGTGGTTAAGGCACTTGCCTTGCATTCAGTGACCTGGGTTTGATTCCTGGCATCACATGTGGCCCGTAGAGCCCTCCAGGAGTAATCTTTGAGTGCAGAGTAAGCCCTAAGCACCACCAGGTATAACTCAAAAACAAAACCAGGTGAGTGCCACACAGTCAGGAAGTGTGGCGCCTGGCAAGTATGTGTGTCATCACTGCAGTAACCCCTATTAAACACCACAACCATAACTTGAGTTAACTAAGACTGCAACCCCAGAGTCTGAGAGAGCATATTCTTCGCATATAGAAGGGATTGCATAGTTTTCTGAGCACCATTAAAATAAACTCTTGAGCACAGAGCTTGGAGTAGCCCATGATTACCACCAGGTGTAGCCCAGGAAACAACAATAACAAAAATAAGTGTTCAACTCATTTGAAAAGGATGTGTGCAATCACCACAGCTAAAGGAGTGCAAACCTCAGGGAGCTTGTGGCACCATACTAGCTAGTACCACAATTAAATCCGTGTGGACAAGGAGATCTGTGTGCAACCCCGGTCATCACAACAGCAACATCGGTAACAAAGAAAAGAAGAGGAGGGAACAAAAGCAATAAAATGCCAGCCTCTAACCAGTTTGCACAGGTCAGGGAGGCTACTCTCAGGGCTGTTTCATACCAGCATCCCTACACCTCATAGTCTCGCACCCCCCAAATATACACACACACACACACACACACATACACCCCCTCTCACACACACACCCTACCAGGAGCTACACCAAGTAGCCCCTGATCTCTACTGGGTGTGATTTCCACACCAAAATTACAGGATGCATCTTGCAATGTATATATTTATATTTATATATATATGTGTATACATATATAAATATCTATATTTTTAGGACCATAGTAATTTATTAAGTCTTTGAGACACAACAGCACAGACTCCTCTCCCAGAGAAGGGTCTTTAGATCCTGGATCCATAAGTCATTTTCTTTTTTTTTGGGGGGGGGCCACACATAGAGATGCTCAGTAGTAACTCCTGGCTCCTTTGTACTTAGGAATTACTTCTGGCAGTACTCAGGGGACCATATGAGATGCTGGTGATCAAACGCCAGTGGACCACGTACAAGGTAAACACCCTACCCATTGTCCCATTGTCCTATTCCTCCAGTCCCCCATAAGTCATTTTCATAGACAGCTGGATTCTTCTTGGGTTTCTCAAACTCCTGGGTCCCTCACGTGTAGACAAGGTAAAAACCTATCAATGGAGGCACCACGTGAAGAATGAACACCTGTAAGTGGGGGTCACAGTTAGGGATGGCCTTGCTGAAGGAGTGGGGGAAGCCGGAAGGATTAGGAAACCAGAAACCGAAAGCCACATTGAGCTAGGAACCCCAATTCTGGCCCATCATAGCAGCAGTCAGGGAATGAGTCCCTGGAATGCTGTACTAGGGCTGGAGCGATAGGACAGCAGATACGGTACTAGTCTTGCCCATAGCCAACCCTGGTTTGAGCCCCGGTACCCTATATGGTTCCTTAAACACCAGCAGGAGGAATTCCTGAGTGCAGAGCAAGGAGTAACCCTTGAGAACAGTTGGGTGGGTGACCAAAAACAAAAAAAAACCCACAAAAGTCTGAATATACACTTGTGCAGCTTGTTATCTTGAGTTAGATCTTAAAACATGAAAAGGACATTAGTATAAAAACTAGAGAAAGCTGAACCTTAACTAAAATTACTCTCTGGTGAAAATAATAATAGCACTGTATCTCTGTAGCACCATTGTCCCGTTGTTCATCAATTTGCTCGAGCGGGCATCAGTAACATCACCATTGTGAAACTTGTTGTTACTGTTTTTGGCATATTGAATACGCCAGGCTCTGCCATGCGGGTGGGATACTCTCAGTAGCTTGCTGGGCTCACTGAGAGGGACAGAGGAATCAAACCCGAGTTCAGTCGCATGCAAGGCAAACACCCTACCCACTGTGCTATTGCTCCCGTCCAAAAAATAATAATAATAACTAGAAAAATCTGAATAAAATCTATAGTTTGATTTTAGCATGCTGTGGGCATGTTTTCTTGGTTTTGATGGTTGTGTGTTAGGTTGTTATGCGCTACTAGGGGAAAATGGGTGCAGAGTACAGGTTAATACTTCATCTCAGGTCCAGCAGTCCATGAGTGGTTTTGTTTTTGTTTTTGCAGGGGAGAGGGAGTTTGGACCAAACCTGGTGGTGCTCAGTTCTAATCCCGGTTCAGTGCTCAAAGATTGCTCTTGGCAGACTTGGGGTAAATCAGGTGGTGCAGGAGATCAAAGGGAATCTCCAGCAGGTGAAGTTTACACTCTGATCCTTCGACGCATCTCCTGGAACCAATGGGAATTTTTTTTTTGGGGGTCACACCCAGCGATGCACAGGGGTTACTCCTGGATCTACACTCAGAAATTACTCCTGGCAGTGCTGAGGGACCATATGGGATGCTGGGAATCGAACCCGGGTCAGCCGCGTGCAAGGCAAATGCCTTACCCGCTGTGTTATCTCTCCAGCCCCCTGATGGGAATTTTTAAGGTTGAAAAATGCTGTGTAGTTATCTTTGCAGCTTTTCTATAAATCTGAACTACTTCCAAAGCAAATTTTCAAAACATAGTATTTATCTATAGGATGGAATTCATGCATTTAAAGAAAGACATAACCAAAGAGTGAACGCTGGTTTCCCATGAATGGAAAGATGCTTTCGATTTGGGGAGGGAGTGAGCAAATGAGGTGTGGATAAAACACTTTTCTGTATCTCTAAATTGTACTTCTTTCCTGTTTGTTTTTCTGTTTTTTTTTTTTTGCTTTTTGGGTCACACCTGGCGATGCACAGGGGTTACTCCTGGCTCTGCACTCAGGAATTACCCCTGGCTGTGCTCAGGGGACCATATGGGATGCTGGGATTTGAACCCGGGTCGGCCGCGTGCAAGGCAAACGCCCCACCCGCTGTGCTATCTCTCCAGCCCCTGTTTTTTTTTTTTTTTAACCTAGGCCTACCCCTGCTTCCCTTTCCTTCATGTTGTGATGAACAGGGGTCGCACTCTTGCCTGGCTTTGGTGCTCACGGGGTCCAGCGCTGCAGTGCTCTAATACTTGACCATCAAGTGCTCATCGAAGGTTGCACTTGTTTGGTTGTAGGTGCTCATGCTCATGGAGGGGCGATGCCTGTGAGGGTCACACATTGGTTCCTCGGGGCCGAATCCCTTTGTTGTGCTATTTATGCAACCGGGCTGTAGTGTGACCAGAGATTGATCTGATCCGTAACCAGAGATCACAGACAGCAGAGGTGTCAGGCTCAACTGTCAGAGTAGCACACATGGCCACTCTGGGGACCGAACTATTGACCCTACAAGGCAGAGAACAGGTGACTACTTTATCCTGGGTCTCCAACCTGAGCGGCGTTCTAAGACACTGGGCCGTTCCTCCAGCTATACCCCCAGTTTCTCTAAATTTCCTCTGTGGGTCATTGCTTTTGCAAATAGAAAGAAAGCAACATCCTTTTCATTTTTTTTTCTTTTTGGGTCACACCCAGCAATGCACAGGGGTCACTCCTGCCTCATGCACTCAGGAATTACTCCTGGTGGTGTTCGGGGGACCATATGGGATGCTGGGTTTCGAACCCGGGTCGGCCGCGTGCAAGGCAAACGCCCTACCCGCTGTGCTATCACTCCAGCCCCTTTCATTATTTTTTTATTGCTGCGGGTGTTCAAGTTGGTGGTGTGGTGCAGAGGTCAAGGGCCACAAGGACCACACTGGATGGTTCTCAGGCCCACTGGGACCAGGAATTGAATTTAAGGCCACACACAAGCAAGGCAGATGCTCTACTACTTGAGTCTCAATCCCAGCCATGATAAAGGGAAAGACTGAAAGGAGGAATGGAGGACAAATGAAAGGACCCTTTACTGCTGGGCTGCCCTGAGGACATGCGCCCCATTTTGTTCAAAGAAGTTGGGACTATCAGGGACCTAAGCAGGTGAACCCCTAAAGGCCTCCTGATGGAGGGGTTCAGATTGACTTGAATAAAGAAACAAGATGGGAAGAGTTTTAGAGGGCTGAAAAGAGAGCCTGTAGGACTGCTAAATACTCACAGACACAGAAGTGAGGGACCGAAAGTAGGACCCAAATGAACACCCCAAATGGACAGCCACATCTTCCCTCAGAAGCTGTGATGGCCTCTGGTTCCTGCAGCCACAGACCTCAGCCTGCCTGTCACTTGGGGGAGGCAGTGCCAATGCAATCCCTGGACACATGGGGACCATCCCCAGATGGAGCAGTGCCCCTTGCAGGAAAGCGTCTAAACAAATGTCCTTCCTTCTATCATGAGAACTATGCTCTGGATTTGAACCTTCTGAGTCCTCCTCTCATGCCCTGTGGGCAAGAAGGGCCAAAGCAGGAGAGAGGGGACAGCAGCTCCCAGTCCTCTCTGCACCCTCACAGAGCTCTTTCATCAGCTTGAGTGGACAAAGTAAGGGTTCTGCCCTCAGACCCAATGACTTCACTGTACACACGGCCATTCTTCCCATTAGCAAATGGTTATCAAATAGCACTTGGATGCCAGCTGGATAGTCACTTACCCTGCAAGCAAACCACTCAAAATTACCTAACCTCCCTTGGATGCAGAAAGCATACTGGGTAGAAGGCAGGCAAGCGGAGAAACGTTGGGGGAGAAAGTAGTTGCAGGTTTGCATGCGGTCAGGCTGGGCCGAGGTGGAGGACAGCTAAGGGACGCCCTCTGCCCGTGTGCCCGCGAAGTCTCTGGGAAGCAGGAAGTGGTGTGGAGCGGTGACTGGCCGATGCCAGCGTGGCACAGCTGAGTCCCGATGCCCAGGGGTTAATCTGGGACGGGAGGCGCTGGCGTCAGGGCCCTGGCGCTGATGAGGGTTGCTTGGTTGCTCTGCCCCACCAGGCCTCACGCAGCTCTCTCGGATGCGTCAGGCTAGGTTCTTCCCAGCGGGTGCCACTTCCGTTGACAGCTGCGGAAGCAAGGCAGAAATAAGGGAGTGGAGTCCTTGACCGGGGGATGGTGAGCCCCGAGCCCTGCAGCCCTCACTCAAAGTCCCGCACCCCGCACCCCGCGTGTTTCTGCAGCAGCAGTAGCAGGTCCCGACAGAGCCCAGCTCAGGAGGCCCCAGAGCTCAAAGGGATTTAGTTGGCAGCTGTGACGTGGGTGTCTTGGGAATGGGAAAATAAAGGGGTCAGGCAGGGGGCATCCCTGAGGTCCCACCTCCCACCCCGAGACAGGATAAAAATGTGCTTCACCACTGTTGGCTGCTGTGTCAGCATCGGGGGGCATGTAGGGGGAGCATGAAAACCCAGGCCAGAGGGGGGCCTTCCTGGGGCTCTGACTGGGGCCATACGAACACAGGGACTCTCCTTTCTCTCAGGGCCCTCCCGCTCAGAGTCCAACGCAGCCCGGGAGTGGGTGAGATGCCGGTGGCAGGCACGTCTCAGGGAGCTGCTGATGTTGGGGTTCTAATGGCTGGGATGCTCTTTTCCATTCTGAATGTGGAAGGGGGCTGATGTTAGCGCGACTCTGGGCAGGAAACGCCACTGTACCTGTGTCTGAGTCGGGGTGGGGGGAGCTGGGGGAGCTGATACTGATTTAAGTGGCTATAAAGTCATTCTCACGGTCTGATGCAATGCTGCGATAATAAGCAAGTGAGCAATTAATAATTAGTTTGTGAACCAGCCTCTCACCTCAGGACATGGTACCGCTTTGCACAATCTGCCTTCAGGAAGGAGAGATGGGTTGGGCCCCCGGACTGTGGCACCCCAGGAACGGGTGGGAGTTTTCCTCTGCAGGGCTGCCCGGCAGGTGAGGAGGATACAGACGCAGATGGGGCCGCATGCTGTCCTGCTTGCTGCCCGAAGGCTGCCCCGGGGTTCAGTGAGGAGAGAAGATGCTGAAACTCCATCCCTGCCTATCCAGGACGGTCCAGCAGGGGAACAGCAGGGTGTACTTCCAGAGAAAACAGAAGGTACGTGGCCCAGCAGAGCGCGCTCTCAGCCGAGCTCTCTGAGCCCCTCCTTGCCTGGCACTCCCTTTAACATTTGTGCCATTAATATGTTCATTCCACAGTTCTTCTTCTTTTTTGGGGGGGAGGGGCACACCCAGTGATGCTCAGGGTTGGTTCTGGACTAGGCGTCACTCCTGGTGATGCTCGGGGGACCGTCGGGATGCTGGGGATCGAACCTGGGTCAGTTGCATGCCCGTGCCCTACCTGCTACAATCGCTCCAGCCTCAAGTCCTTCTCCTTATGTGCTGGGCTTCCTGAACCTCATCCCACAGCCTGTCAGAGTCGCAGACACAGTGGCCCCATCAGCACTCACAGAAGGCCCCCGGCACATCACTGTGCTTCTAAGCAGCTGTGTGGGCTGCGGGAGCCCTGGCTGGGTGTGGACCAGGTGCCAGGCCCGGCTCTCTGCGATGCCCTGCCTCTCCCCGACTCCTCTCTCACACTCCCTGCAGTCCCACACCCAGAGGAGGCTCTCCAGTGCTCACTGGGGTGGTAGATCGGGGCGTCTGGAGTTGGGTTTGGCTTTGCTGGCCAGCTCCACCCCTGCTAGTAGTAAAGTGGGCACATGTGACTTACCTCACAGAGGCTCTGGGAAAGCAGGGACTGTCGCTTCTGTCTTGCAGGCTATGTGGAACCAGAGTTCTAGGTCACTTCTGGCTGCTCCCTGTGGCCCTCACGGTGGCCCTTCCACCCACCCGATGCTTCCTGCTCTGGGCCCTCGCAGGCCAGGCCCTGCTTTCCACTGCTCTGCGCACCTCCATCCGCCTCCCCCTTTCTCCCCTCTCCCCCGCAGTCAGAGCTGCAGACACAGTGGCCCCATCAGCACTCACAGAAGGCCCCCGGCACATCACTGTGCTTCTAAGCAGCTGTGTGGGCTGCGGGAGCCCTGGCTGGGTGTGGACCAGGTGCCAGGCCTGGCTCTCTGCGATGCCCTGCCTCTCCCCGACTCCTCTCTCACACTCCCCCTTTCTCCCTCCCCCCGCTCCCCCCTGCCCCAGCGTCATTCTCAGTTTCAGGGGTGACAGCACTGGTGGACAGCAGGTCAGTGGCTATAGAGTGGCCCAGCTGGACTGGAGCCCCGCCCTCTCCCTGGGGACATGCAGAGGCTTCCAGAGGTCACCAGCACCTTCCAGGAAAGACGGAAGAGGCAGATGCCACTGAGGTCCCGGCCTTGAGACCTGTCCTCTCGCCTCCAGCCCTGGCAGGAGACTGAGGTTCCCGGAAGCGAGGCTGGAGGACTCAGGCTGCTCTGTCACACCTGCCAGGCTGACCTGTGAGACTGGGCCTGCGGTGACAGGTGCCCAGAGCAGAGACCAGGCAGGGCGGGGCCTGCAGCGCCCCGTGCCCTCCTTCACGTGTCGACACTGTGGGTCCCCACCCAGGGAAGGGGCCTCTCTGTCCCCACCTTACTTGCTGTGCCAAGGGACGACCTTCCCCGGGACCCACTCAGCACTGGAGTAGCCTCTGGGAGGAGAAGGCAGCCCTTCTCCGTCTGCCGGCCGGCGGGGTGCCGAGATCGTAGCTGGTTCCCGGGAACCTTCTCACGCCAGTGCGGGGAAGTGGACATTGGGGAGTCGCGTGTTCACTAAAAACAGAGATGCCCCATCCTGACCCTCAGCTACACCCAGGGACAGTGACCTCGAGGTGCAGATGCTGCAAACAGGCAGGAGACCATCCTAACCTGAGAACCCTTTGGTACATGGGCCCGTTTCCTCCTCAGGGGGTTGGGGGCTGAGGCGGAATCCCCCTCCAGCCGGCCCAGAGCAGTGGCAGAGTCGGGGCTGGAGCGATAGTACAGCGGGTAGGGCGTTTGCCTTGCACACGGCCGACCCGGGTTTGATTCCCAGCATCCCATATGGTCCCCCGAGCACCGCCGGGAGTGATTCCTGAGTGCAGAGCCAGGAGTCAGCCATGAGCGTTGCCGGGTGTGACCCAAAAAGAAAAAAAAGATAAAACAACACCAGAGCAGTGGCAGAGGGCCTGGAGAAGCCCGGGGACAGCAATGGTCCCTGCTGTGCCGCAGGGAGGTGGGCAGCTGCCCCCCACCCCCCAGCCCTCAGCCCCCGCTTTGTACAAACAGCCTTTGAGTAGCGCTTCAGTCTGTTTGCAGTCCTAGTGTCACTCTGGGAGGCGCCTGACAGGGGAGGCGGTGCCGGGGGGCAGGGGCCATGCTAGGCACATGCTGTCCCTCTCCCACTCTCGCAGGCGGCACTGCCATCCCTGCCCCTTCCTCCCGCCGCAGGGCTCAGATGTGTGGACCTCACTGCCTGTGTCACCGCCACACCACCTGGGAGTGAGGGGGGTCGGGGGCGGGTAAGGCTCCCCGGGAGAGCCCCGCCTCAGCCCCCCACCCCACGGAGGCTGCTGCTCTCCTGCTGGCTCTCTCCAGAAGAGCTGCCCCCTCTGACTGGGCCTCAACTGTGGCAGCCCTGGAGATGGGGGGCGGGGGGCTCCCCCGGCACACACACTTCACAGGCCACTGCGCCTTTAAGAGCTGATGTCCCAGAACAGAGGGATATCAAATGTCCTCCCCATTTGTAGAAAAAGCTAAATCCAAGGAGGAAGGGATACTAGGATCCCCCTCAAGAAGCTTCTCTCTGTTCTCTGGGTCGTCTTCACACCCTGTGGCTGAGGGTGAAGCAGGGAGTACCCAGGCCTGTTCCCACAGCACCCGGCAGGCCAGGCTTGTCTCTTGTGTGACCAGCCCACGCTCCTCCCCGCCTCCCTCACCCTTCTCCCGAACACGGCCATAGAGCCACGATGCTAGGGGTCCGTCAGTATTGGGGTCTGCTCTGTGGCAGGCACTGTGTGGAGGAATGGGTCTGGCTGTGCCGTGTCCAACTTAGTGGGTGGGCCCTTGGATGCCAGACAATATCCACATGGCACTAGTCTTGATTTTTCCCAGCTCTTACTAATATGAAAGCCATTTTTGGGGCCAGAGAGATGGTACAGCAGGGATGGCACTTGCCTTGCACACAGCTGACCAGGCTCAATCCCCTGCATCTCATATGGTCCCCTGAGCCCCACTAGGAGTGGTCCTTGAGCGCAGAGCGAAGCGTATAACCCCCAAACAACACTACACAGAAAATCATCCACCATTCATGTGCCATGAAGCCTCAGTGCTGGATTTGGCCCATGGCGGTGGTTTTCTGCTGGTCTGTCCATGGGAGGTGTCTCAAGTGTCAGCCCTGTGAGGAGAAGAGGTTGAGGAACAGGGAGGACAGAGAGTTAGCACAGGGCTCAGGGCGCCTGTCTTGCTCGTATCCAACCAGGATTCAGTCAGTGGTACCACACAACCATTGGAGCACCTCTGGGTGGAGTCCAGAGAGCTGAGCACTGCTTGGGAGCATCCTCTCAAAAAAAAACACAACCCTTTGAGGAGGTGACATTTGAGCTAAACTCTGGAAATTAAGGATGAAGCTGTCCCAGGAGGTGCGAGAGGAAAGCACGGGGACATGGGAATAACTGATGCAATGGTCACGGCAGGGCCAGCGGCCAGCGGGGCCAGTAACAGACAGAGCCAGCAGAGACCAGATTGTGTGGATTTCCTTTCAGAGTCACAGAGAGGCGTCAGGGGTCAGGCCGAGGCGTGACACGACCCATTCATGCTCGCTTCTCCCTTCCCTTTGTTGTTGTTGCAGTGAGGGGTGGGGGTGCGGGCCCGCATGCCTTACTGCCCACTCACACTGCTGTGAGCACCGAGCATGCCCTTCATGCGGCACAAGCCTGGGATCCCAAGCAGAGCCACCAAGATCACATGGGTCACGTGGGGTGGTGCTGGGGACGGAACTCAGGGTCTCATGCGTCCACGGCAGACAGGTGCTCTGCCACTGAGACTACCTGGGCCCCATCGATTGTGGTTCTGAAATCAGTTTGCTGGGGGTCTGAAAAGAGAGTAGAGGAAGGAAGGCTCCTTCCTTGCCCACACTGACCCTAGTTCAGATACATCCTAGGTACCCCATGGGGTTCCCCCAGCACCACTGAGAGTGACCCCTGAGCACAAAGCCAGGAGTCAGCCCTGAGCACTGCCGGGTGTGGCCCCCAAACAGCAGCAGCAATAAAATCAGTTTGGTGGGGAGTGAAAAGATGCCGGCGCCAGAAGCTGGTGGCGCGCTGGCCCTCGCTCTCCGCTCTCCTCTTCCTTCCCCGCACTCACCCACTGCGAGGGAGAAGTGGCAGAGGCCCTTCCCGCGGATGACTTTGCCGCCAAGGAACATCGCTGTGGGTTTAGAGCTGGTTTGCATGTATACCTGGGGGCCACGCCTGCCCGACCCCACAGAAGGACGCTTCATGCCCCCTCGGGCCTTGAATGAAGCCAGGAGGGGTTCGCCTAGAAATAAAGAAGTGACTTTATTTTGGTGACTCCAGTCCAGCATCAGGGGACTGACTGGCCGCTCCCGTGGCTAAAGCCCTTGTCTCTTTCCTGTGGGCCTGTGCCGTAGAGGTGTCTCATGGACCCTGAGGGCAGCCTGGCTCCTTTAGCTGCCCCCTGCTTGGCGGCGGGAGGTAGGGCGGAAGCTGTGGGCTGAGGATTGATCTTCTCAGTTTTTCCTTCTCACCCTGTGGGGATGGCACGAAGCTCCCAGTTCCAGCTTATTGGTGGCCCTGTGGGGCACTCACCCACCTTTGCCCCGAGCACACAGAGGCAGGGTTGCGACCTGGGGGCTTCCAAGGCCCCCTTCTCCTCACTCTGCTCCCCACAGCTCCTGTGTGGCTCCTCCTGGCCCTCTGCCCCCGCGGCACCTTCCTCCTTACCCCTACCTGGACAGAGCACTGAGCGGGCAGCCCGCCCCGTCGGCTGTGGGCTCACCCACAGCCCCGACACCCCAGAGAATCCTGTGCCAGTCACAGCCCCGCTCCCTGCGTGGGCACTGACTCCAGGCGGGCACCTCCCTCCGGGAAACAGGCCCTGATGCTTGCAGACAGCGGGGTGGGGCTGTGACGAGACCAGCCCCCTGCCACGGGCCCGACAACCCCTCCTAGAGATGTTTTGAAATAAAGCTTGAGACATGAAGTGCAGAAAAGTGATTGACAGGAACGAGGACGAGTGCTGGGGTGGCCTCGTGGCCCTTCCTGCCAGGCCAGGGAGTGCTGGGGACACTGGGGGAGGCTGTGCCAGGTCTGTCACCATCTCCTCTGTGAGGGAGGGAGAGAGAGAAAGAGACAGAGATAGAGACAGAGACAGAGAGACAGAGAGAGACAGAGACAGACACAGAGAGAGACAGAGAGATGGAAACAGAGACAGACAGAGACAGAGAGACAGAGAGAGACAGAGAGACAGAGAGACGGAAACAAAGAGACAGACAGAGAGACGGAAACAAAGAGACAGAGAGACAAAGACAGAGAGACAGAAACAGAGAGAGACAGAGAGAGACAGAGAGACAGAGAGACGGAAACAAAGAGACAGAGAGACGGAAACAAAGAGACAGAGAGACAAAGACAGAGAGACAGAAACAGAGAGAGACAGAGACAGAGAGACAGAGAGACGGAAACAAAGAGACAGACAGAGAGACGGAAACAAAGAGACAGAGAGACAAAGACAGAGAGACAGAAACAGAGAGAGACAGAGACAGAGAGACAGAGAGACGGAAACAAAGAGACAGAGAGACAGAGAGACGGAAACAAAGAGACAGAGAGACAAAGACAGAGAGACAGTGAGAGAGACAGAGAGAGAGACAGAGAGAGACAGAGAGACGGAAATAGAGAGACAGAGAGACAGAGACAGAGAGACAGAAACAGAGAGAGACAGAAACAGAGAGACAGAGAGAGACAGAGAGAGAGAGAGAGAGACAGAGAGAGAGAGAGAGAGAGAGAGAGAGAGAGAGAGAGACAGAGAGAGAGCAGTCTCCCCTGCCTGGACTATAGCCAGGCCTACCAATGCAGTTCACTGTTGACGTTGGACACCTCTCTCATCTCTCCTCCTCCTTCTCTCTCTCTCTCTCTCTGGAGAGGAAGGGCACAGAATCTGCCTCATGAGCAAAAGCCACAGCCCAGCTGTTTCCTGCCCCCAGACAGCTGCCCCAGGTCCCTCACCTCCATGGGACCATCCTCAAACCCCCTTCCTGGCCTGTGCTGACTGAGGAAGGCCCTGGGGACCGAGGAAGCCTTTGCCATGCTCCCCCACCCCTGCCCTGCATCCCCCTCTCTCACATCCCATCCTCCCCCCCCCTCACTCCTAGCAGCCACTGGTCCCCAGCAGCTGTGCACAGCAGGGGTGGGGATGCCACACTCCCTCAGAGGGACTGGGGATAAGCAGCTGAGGGACTGGGATAAACAACTGGGTTCCCTCAGGGACCCTCCGTCCCCCGTTCCCTCCTGTGCTGCTGCGTCTGTGGGTGGGTACGGCCCTGGTGGGGACTCCTGGTGGATGAGGATGAGGGCACATTCCCATGCCCAGGTGGGGCGGGCACCTCCGAGGAGGGAGGCAAGGCCAGCGGACACGCACAGCTGCTTCCTCTCGGGCCCTTCCCATGATCCCTTGGCGAGGGGCACCGGGGACTGGGCTTTCCCAGCTCAGCTGAGGGGCGATTTCCTTTCATTACAGAAGCGTGTAATTAGCGGGGAGAATGGGCGGGCTGGAGGGCGAACACATCCTCTTCCCTCCTGCCTCCACCCACCCTTCTCCCCAGACCACACATCTGGAGGCACAGGGCCCTCATGTCTTGGGGACCTGGAGTCAGGGGCACATTCTAGGGGGGGGCGTTGGGTACAGATCGAAGCTAGGGCCTCCCCCCACAGGGCTCGGAAGATGCTGTTGTGGGGGTGTTTCTTCCGGGCCCCCTTCCTTTCGCCTGCAGCTGGCCAGTCCCCCGAGACCAAGCCCCACAGGTCTGGGTAAGGCCGGCCGTTGTCATCTGGCTCTAGCTGGGGCGTCAGTTCCTGGCCTGCCCATACCCCCACCCTCCTTGGAGGGCGCCCCAGCCGCACTAGGGAGGGAGTGGGGCCGGCAGGCGGCACCCCACCCCTGCCCCCAGCCTGCGTGATTATAGCTTTATCTCCCATGCAGACTCCCAGATTAGATGTTTCAGGCGGTGCTAGTTACCCTCGTTTCCACCCCCGCCCCTAGCTAGCGGGATCTGGGCAGCCCTGGGGCTGGTCTCCCGGCAGGCCCCGCCTGTGCCTGTCTTGGACATTGGGTACCCCCGGTCGATTCCATCTGCAGGTACCCAAAGGTGCACAAGAAGCGGGTTGTTCACGAAGGACTTTGCAGGACAAGTATAAATAAACAGATAGTGACTGAAGCAAGCCAGGGCTGGGGGCAGCTCGGGGCTGGGAGCCCGGAGACCAGCGGCTGTGTGTGCCTCCAGCCTTCCTCCCGGCCCCTTATTTACCTAGATTGCACCATCACCCCACCCTCCGGGGAAAACAGAGAAGTCATTCCTCGCTGCCACAAGAATGGAGGGCACTGTGATCCCCTCGCTCACAGCTCCTCTGTGCCAGGGGCTGGGGCAGGGGGCCTCCCAGAGGCCTGTGCCAGCACTTTCCCTGCCCATCCTCCCTCCAGCAGCTCTGAGCAGTGGATGCTCTGTGCAGAGTTGACAGGCTGAGCAGGAGAGACGCCCAGAGGGGAGGTGTCTTGCCAAGGGCCCAGCTGGACAGTGTCGAAGGAGGATACAAACCTGATCCCTGACTTGCTGTCTGCCCGGGGGCGTCCCCCACCCCAATATCTCTATTTGTAGTTGTAATATTTTGTAAATTCACCATGACTCGGTGCATCCACCGAGGGCTGGGTGCTCGGGGAAGCAGGTAAAGGGAGCCAGAATGCAGTGGGTGGCCACCGGTGAAACGGGGAGTTTGGATTTAGGCTTCGGGACCCTGTTGCATGACTCCCCATCCCTCCATTTCCTATATATATTTTACGGGGCTTCTGTGAGGACTCAATGACAGGTGCCTGGTGAAGCTCCAAGACCTTTCTTTGGGCTGAACATCAGCACTCAACAGGGGCTGCTGTTATTATTACAACTTACTGTTGGAAGAAGCACAAGCAAACAGACCACGGGAGTTTTCCAGGGCGAAGTGTTGATTGCTAAAGGATGTTACCAGGCACATTCTCCGTGCACAGCTCTTGAACACGAACATCTGTGCTTCCTCAAGGACAGTTTCCAGATCTTGTTGTTTTTCAAGAAAGAAAATGAGGGCAGGGGAGATGGCCTGAGTGGAGAGTACATGCCAGCGTATGGGAAGGCAGGACTCGAGTTCCGAGCACTGTGGCTGCGGCTGTGTTAATCCTGGATCACTGCTGCCTACGGGCTGGGCTCTGGATCACTGATCCTGCCCCACTGATCACTGAATCCTGCCAAAGAGTCCTGGGAAGGGCCCTAGATCTCCAAGTTCTTCTGGGTGTCATAAGGGGAAGGGAAAGGGAGGGGAGGGGAGAGGGCAGTGGAGAAGAGAGAAGGGGAGAGGAGAGGAGGGGAGAACAGAGGAGGGGAGAAGAGAGGGGAGAAGGTAAGGGCAGGAAAGGGGAGAGGAGGGGAGAGAAGGGGAGGGGAGAGGGGAGTGGAGAAGAGAGAAGGGGAGAGGAGAGGAGGGGAGAAGAGAGGAGGGGAGAAGCCAGGGGAGGGGAAGGTAAGGGCAGGAAAGGGGAGGGGAGAGGAGGGTAGGGAATGGTGAGGGGAGGGAAGGGGAAAAGGAGAAAAAGGGAGGGGAAAGGAGAAGAGGGGAGGGAAGGGGAGAGGAGGGGAGGGAATGGAAGGGAAAACCCTTCAAGAGTAAGGTCCAACAGTAGGCAGGAGTCTTAGGTCCCAGAGTCAAAAGCAGAGCTGCCCGGAGAGAGGACAGTGGGGCTCATCGGGAAGAAAGGGGTGGAGGCGCCTCTCCAGCGTCCACGAGTGAAGAGCAGCTAGAGATCCGAGATGAAGAAAGGGCTTTCTGGGGCAGATAAGGCCGCAGCTGCAGGATGTAACTGACACTGAAGCCTGATCGGGAGAGATGCGCCGAGTGGTCTGTTGGGAGGCCGGCCTGGCCCGGCGGCCACTTCCTGTGAGAAGCAGGGGTGAGGCTTTGGAGCAGCGGAGACTGCAGCGTGCTGGAGACGAGCAGGTGCTTTTCATATGTCAGTGAGCATCAGAGTCTCAACTCTTGGGCCCCAGCCCTGGCATTTCTGATTTACTGTGTCTGGGATGGAGCCAAAGAGTCTGCATTTCAAATATTCCCAGCTGATGCTCAGGCGGTGGGTCCAGGATTGGCATTGAGAACCTCGAGATTAAAACACTGCCCCCCCACCCCAGTTTGTCCTCTTTTGGGGGGTGGTAGTAGTGGGTTTTGAGTCACACCCAGCGGTGCTCAAGGTTCTCTCCTGGCAGTGCTCAGGGATCTGTGCCAGAGATGGAACCAGAGTCAGCCGCAGGCCAGGAAAGAACCTGAACCCCTGGACTATTTTTCTGGCCTGTAGTTTAAAGTACATTTCTACAGTAGCCAGAGTGTATCCAGTTATAGAATCTTTAATCATACCTTGATTTCTGAACAACTACCCCGGCAAGTTACCGAGAGTATTGCGCCCGCACGGCAGAGCCTGGCAAGCTACCCGTGGCGTATTTGGTATGCCAAAAACAGTAACAATAAGTCTCACAATAAGAGATATTGCTTATTATTATTACTGGCACCCGCTCGAACAAATCGTTGCACAATGGAATGACAGTGACAGTGAGTGACAGTGATATTTGATTATTAGCTTACTTTACTCTCTTCTATTGCATTTTGATTCTTTGCTCATTGAATCACAAAGTTAATCGTGACTGAGTTTCAGGTAGACGCTGTTCCCACACCAACCCCCTCCCCAGTCTTCACTCCCTCCACCAGTGTCCTGCCTCCACTGTCTTCTTTTCTTTTAGACACTGTGGTTTACAGTACAGTCACCAAAGGGTTCCATGTGTATCCATTTACCTCTTTTCGGTGCCCCGTCCCCCTCCAGAGTGACCCCTTCCCTGGCCCACTGCCCACGGCGGCAAGCTTCCTACCGAAGACCAGTTCTCAGGCTCTTTGTCTCTACTGTCTTTGGGCAGATGACTCGAAAAAGAAGATGTCATTCTCATTGAAGAGTGCTCTTAGGCTGGGGATGTGACTCGGGCGCAGAGTGAATGTCTTGCAGGCACTCTGAGGCCTGCACTCAGAATCCTGGCATGGCCCAGAGCCATTCAGGTGGCACTATTATTCGGATCCCAGCCGGACAGCAAAGAGTGTGTTCTCAGAGCAATGAAACCAAGATGAAACCAAGTGTGTCACCAAGTGATCATAACAAGGTCCAAGGAAGGGTGGGGGCAAGAGCTTGGCTCTGAGCTCTCAGCCTAGGAGTCATCTGTTTTTTTTTTTCTTTTTGGGTCACACCTGGCAATGCACAGGGGTTACTCCTGACTCTGCACCCAGGAATCACCCCTGGCGGTGCTCAGGGGACCATATGGGATGCTGGGAATCGAACCCGGGTCGGCCGCATGCAAGGCAAACGCCCTACCCACTTTGCTATCACTCTAGCCCAGGAGTCATTTTTTTTGGAAATCTTGGTACCATGAGCCCAGGGAGGGAAGCACTTACCCAGGGAGAAGAAATTGTGTGTCTAGAACTTTTCTCCACCAACGATCCCTGACACATCGCTGAGAGATGTCCCCTTACTTACCTAAAGACAGTCTCGGGCTGGAGCGATAGCACAGCGGGTAGGGCATTTGCCTTGCACACGGCTGACCCGGGTTCGATTCCCAACATCCCATATGGTCCCCTGAGCATCGCCAGGAGTAATTCCTGAGTGTAGAACCAGGAGTAACCCCTGTGCATTGCTGGGCGTGACCCAAAAAGCAAAAAAAAAAAAAAAAAAAGGACAGTCTCTTCGGTTCCTTCAGTGCTTTTGGGTCCCTGTTAACATCCAGGACTAGCTCCACATTGGGACTGAATGCGACACATGTACAAGAATCACACTTCTGCTTTCACGCAAGAGGAGCATGGCCTTGGGGCGTCTGCCTGCTTGTGCCGGGACTGGCTCAGCCTATGCTGAGAAGGGGCCTGGAAGTGAGCCCGTGGCCCCCAGCTGGCCCTTCCCAGGGCCTTTCCTAGTGCAAACCTGCGTGGGGCGCTGGGGAGCGGTCACCATGCTGGCCCAGTGACTCAGGAGAGGGCAGAGGGCAGCTCTGGGGCCGAGAATCATCCGGCTAAGTTTCCTTCACATCGTACTGCACAGACACCAGTTCTCACGACCTTCAATGTTGATCCTCATCCAAAATGCCTAACGAGGGGAAGCGTGTTCTCACATTAACTAACACACTTGAAGACATTGCTGCAGCCCCAAGGAGGGACACCCCTGTCTCCTCAGCCAGAAAAAGCGGCAGGAGGGACTTTCCTCCCCTGGGACTTATCTTATCTTGACAAAAAGCACAAGGATGTTTTTCAAAATCTGATGGGAGAGAGTATTTCACAAGATAAGAAGCTCCTGACCAAAAGTTCCGTGTTTGCATGGTGACCGTTATTCAGCTGACATAAATCGCACTTTTAAAGAAAGGCCTTCCCACTATCTGTGGAAATTGGGTCTTTCCTTCCTCAGATTAAAGAGAATTTGTGTTGGGGGGAAGGGGGGAGCGGGGTGGAGGCATTTGGTTGCAAGCTACTGTTCTGTGAAAGGGTCCCCTGACAGGGAGCCTCCAGGAAGACACCAGAGGACGAGTGTCGCAAGATTCCAGGCCCAATCAGGGCTCCATCGAGACTCTGGTGGCTTCACCTCTGCATCTAACCCTGAAAGACCGAAGACATAAAAGCATGGCAATTTCATACCCATCAGAAACACCAGCACTCACAAGGATTCCTCATCTGCATCAGTCTAAATGATCTGAAATAAATATCTGAGAACAAGGAGAAGAGGGGAAATAGTCCACTGAACTGTTCTCACTTCAAAAACAAAAATCAAAATGGCACGAAAGGCTGGAGAGATGCTACAGCTTTGCCTGGCACGCAGCAGACCTCACTGCCCTAGCATCACGGGGGTCCCCCTCACGCACGGCAAGGAGTTGATTCCCGAGCACAGGACCAGGGGTAAATCCTGAAGCACGGATATTTATTTTATTGTTATTATTTTATCTTTATTATTATTATTATTATTATTGTCATTATTATTTTTGGTTTTTGGGTCACACCTGGCAATGCACAGGGGTTACTCCTGGCTCATGCACTCAGGAATCACTCCTGGCGGTGCTCGGGGGACCATATGGGATGCTGGGAATCGAACCCGTGTCCACCGCATGCAAGGCAAACGCTCTACCTGCTGTGCTATCGCTCCAGCCCTATTGTTATTATCTTAAAGAGTTTTACAATGGAATCATTGTGAAATAGACCCTTACAAAGCTGTTCCTGATTAGGTTTTAGTCGTACAGTGTTCCAACACCCATCCCTCCACCAGTGTATGTTTCCCAGCACCAGTGTCCCCAGGTTCCCTCCCATCACCACCGCCACCCTGCCCCCCGCAGCCTGCCTCTATGACTGGTACCTCTCTCTCTCTCTCTCTCTCTCTCTCCCCACCCTCCTTTTTGGGTGGTTTGCAATACAGATACGGAAAGGTTATCATATATATCCCTCTACCTACTTTTAACACTCAGGTCTTGTCCATCGTTATCATTTCCAACTATTATTGTCATGCTGCTTCCTTTTCTATCTTACCTACCTGCCGTCCCACACACAGCATAGCTATTTGTGACCCTGGTACCCCCTGCCAATACAAAAACAAAACCCTAAACTGTGCACACAATTCAAGAGCTTGTTTGAAGGTTCTAGCAGAGGAGGCAAGCTACCCATACCCCCTCGACCGAAGACCAGTCCGTTTCTATTCGGGAAGGCCTTCCTCTTCAGCGGAGGGTGCAGCTTTGAGAGGGTCGCGCATGGAGCGGTGAGGGAGGAAGGGGACGCCTGCCTACCCAGCCAGATCAGCCGAATCCACCCTGGCGGTCAGTGGGGTGACAGACGCAGCAGCCAGCCACCCTCACACCCCCTGCTCACAATTCGAAACCCTTTTCCCATGCTGGGAAGATGGCTCAGGTGTTGCATCACACAGGTGGCATACATGCCACACCCTGGCTAGGTTCCTCGAATGGCCTCAGTGGCCCCAGAACACTGAGTCATCAGGCCCAAACCACCCCCAACATTTATGGGAGTGAACCCCCGCCTCCCCCAGCTCTGCAGGCATGTGCCTGGGGGCCTCACTGAAAAGGCAAACAGGGGTTTAAGAGAAGAAGTACAGGGGGCGGGGCATTTGCCTTGAAGGCGTTGGCCTGGGTTCAATCCCTGGCACTCCATATGGTCCCCAGAGCGCCCCCTCCCCCCAGGAGTAACCTCTGAGCACAGAGCCAGGAGTAAGCCCTAAACACCATCAGGTGTGGCCCAAAAACAAAAAGAAAAAGGAAAGAAAAGAAAGCAAACAGGGCAGGTGACTCGGGAGCTGCTGTCACTCTTCCCTGTCCTCTGAAGTCCCCCGCTATTGTGGGCTGCTGGAAGCTGATGCTTTTGCAAGAGGGTTCCTACTAATAAATAACTTATTTGTCCTTCAAAGACAAAGCTAAAAGGACTTGGGTTGTGCAGGGCTGAGGTTCTCACCAAGGCCTCGCCTGGGAGGACATTGGTGCTTTTGTCAGAGGCCAGTTGGCCTCCAGTGCCAACCCCGCGCTCTGCCAGGCGTGAGGTGTGCAGGCTGGCTCTCACAATGTCCCTTTGAAGCTGAGACTAGTCCCTTCCAGTCCCCATTATGTAACGAGACTCGAGTGTAGATGGGGGGTGCTGAGCAGTGGCAGGTAGGCGACTGGCCTAAGATCACCCCCAAAACCGGTCGGTTGTGTCCACAAACAGCCGCCAAGCTTCTGGAGGCAGGTCTCAGAGGGAGAGGCAACGGGTGGGCCCCACGGAAACGAAGTACTCCCCTGGTGGTCACACGCTACAGCTGCCGCCTCTCACCCTTCTCATCCTCGGCCACAAACTTCTCATACCAAATTTCTATAATCCACTTAAAATATCCTCTGCCTTATCTGAACAGAGAGTATAGGGGCTTACCCTGCGCGCTGCCAACCTGGGTTTGACCACAATCCCTGACATGTGGTCCCCCAGGTGCAGGAGTGACCCTTGAGTGCAAAGCCAAGCCGTAAGTCCTGGGCACAGGTGGGTGTGACCCCGGAACAAAACCAAATGGATTTCTCACTTTAGTTCCTCAACACTAAGCTAATCGCACAGCTGCTCATACTCTGAGAACCCCCCTGAGCTGCAGGCGGCTTTTCCTACTGGCGCATGACCAAGGGCTTCACCATTCCAAGGCGGCATGGGACCGGCAGTCCGAGTCACCGTCATTTTCATGATGAGTAGGGAGTGTTGGCCAGGGAGGGGGAGTGCTCTAGAGAACTCTGTAGCGGCAGGTGTCCTAGAAAGCCCATCGTCGCCATCTGATATTGGAGATTCAATCTCCCGGAGTCACCTATCTACTCAGTGGCCGAGCCAGTGGCTCATAAGCCAGGAAGGCCTCCCTGCTGCACTGTGGGCAAGGGGAGAAGGAGGGAAAGCAGGAGAGTGACCTGTTTTGCTGATGATCCAAGACAGGGCCGCTGTGTGAGGACTCAACAACACTCTCTTTTTAATGAGGTGCAGTGGATAGCTGGTCTACCGGCAGACTACAATGGAGCTTTGGATTCCAAGCCCTGCATTGTTTCAGGATTACCTGGAAATGCTATTTATCTTGTACTCGGGCCAACTGTGTGGTTGTCTACAGGAAAGCTGGTTCCTCAACCGCTTCTAGGGCTACCTGTTTCATCTAGAGACAATACATTTATCTCAAAAGAGCTGACCCCATGGAAACCACACTCTTTTGTCCCCCTCGCTCCCCCGCCAAAAAAAAAAAAACAAGAGAAGGAAAAGAGAGGAGAAAGTGGTCAAGTAGGTCAGAGGCAAGAGTTGCTGAGTGAACAGACGAGTTGGAATTTGTAATTGAGATGTGCATGCATTAGACATGAAGGCCCAGATTCAGTTCCAGGATCTTGATGCCAAAGACATTTAGTGTGTCATTACCCTTTTCTCTAGAAGTACAACTGTACTGTAAAATGCATAGTTTTGGGACCAGAGAGAGAGTACAGCAAGTCAGGCTAACCTGGGTTCAATCCCCAGCATCCCATATGGTTCCTTGAGTCCTGCTAGAGTGATCTTTGAGCACTATTCCCTCCAACATTTTTTTTTATCATGTTTGTAATTCATGTGGACCCCCCTCAACAAACAAACAAAAATGCTCAATATTTTGTTCCATTAGGCTGAATTAGCACACGACAAGAAAACCAATTTGTAGTTGAAAAGTTGAATCCAGTGGAAGTCACTGTCTGCAGCAGCAGTGTCTTTGGGGGAAAAACAACTGTTTCGCAATTGATTCACTGTACCGTGACTGTCTCATTACATATCTGACATCATTCATATCTGACACCACCTAAATGATCAGGACGGTTACCAAATTGGTAGTTACGTTAGCCTAAAATTTAAGCCAGTCATCATTTTTCTTGTACCAATGACGTACGTGTGTGTGTGTGTGTGTGTGTGTGTGTGTGTGGTTTTTGTAGGTCATACCTGGCAATGCTTGGGGGCTACTTACTACTTACAGCCCAGTGCTTAGGGGTAGCTCTCCAGCCCTCTGAGTCATCTTCTAGGCCCATAGAATCTATTGATTCTACCTCCTTCAGAACCTTTTATGATCTATCCATCCTAGTCTCTTGCCATCTGGAAGGCTACATAAAGACTTCTCCAGTTTCTACGGAAAGTAGCAAAGAAAGTGTTAGACGCATCACATTCCACATTAGCCAGGCAGTGCCTTTACACATCCTACAGGATAAAAGGACTATGTGCATGATTTTGACTTAATCACCAGAATATTAACAATAGTTAACATATACAATTCCCTTTGATCTATTTATTCTTTAAGATTAATTTCTGGGGACCGAGCATACTTGACTGTGTCAGAGATCACTCCTGAATCTTCACTCAAGGATTACTCTTGGCAGATCTGGGGGACCTTAGGGGCAGGGACTGAATCCAGGTGGGCCGTGTCCAAGGCTGGAGCTCTCCCCCCTGTTCTAGCTCACCAGTCCCAAGGTTAATTTTTCAAACATTATTTCTGGGTATCAGCTTAAAGCAAATCAGGGCAAACTATTACCTCCAACATTCTGTTATCATGTCTGTAAGTCATTATTTGCTTTACTAGGATGGAAACTAGCTGCACCTTCTCACTCCCTGACCCCAGGATTAGCACAGCAATTATTTCACAATATTTGTCCAGGACTTCACTACTGCAACAGGGGCACACCTGTGAGTAACGCTGAACTCTCCTGTTGATTACTCCACAAAAGAATGTCAAAACAGGTACCTGTCCATTCTGAGACCACAGAGGGAGGGGAACACACCAGCGAGAGAACGGAATACAACGTTCTGTCACCCTGCAGACTCAGTGCTAGTCTATATAAACATGTACCAAGAGATCTTAGAGGCCGGAGCACTTGCGTTGCACATGAATATGGTCCCCTGAACACTGCCAGGAGTGATCCCTGAGCACAGAGCCAGGAGCAAGCTCTGGGCACTGCTGGGAATAAATTAAGAACAAACAAACAAAAGAAACTGAAACCTTTGAGCTGTAAGGAAAATTTTAAAAGCAGTATCTCTTTCAAAATAGGGTCAAGAGTTCAGAACTGCATTTAAAAAAAAAAAAGAGGTATTAATTCATGGCAACCCTTCCTATAACCCACGGCCCTGGGTTATAGGAAGAAGAATGCAGTGAAGGAGGGAATGAGGAGGCAGGCTGGAATGTCAAGGGTCATGAACATTTCTACGTTTTGTTTTGTGTTTTGTTTTGGGGCCCCACACTTTGCAGTGCCCAGAGTTTACTCCTTGCACTGTGCTCAGGGATCACTCCTGGTGGAGTTCAGGGGACCATCTGGGATGCCAGGGATTGAACTCAGGTCAGTTGTGTGCAAAGCAAGAGCCTTACCTGCTGTGCTGTTGCTCCGAAGTTCGGTTTGGATATCAAAATCTTAAGAATCAACACTATAGTTAAATACATGACCCAAACTTTAATAAGTTAAAAAAAAGTTTGCTAAGGAGGTGGGGTGGGCACAGGGACACTGGTGGAGGAAGAGAAGCTGGTGAGTTTGGTGATGAATGTTGAATGCCCAGAACTCTATTTAAAGTTTGGTAATTCATGGTGCCTAAATTTAAAAAAGAAATCTCAACATATACTTAAAAAAATTTAAAAAATTTTATTTAGACAGTGATTTAGTTGTTTACAATGGGCTTTCAGGCAGTGTCCCGGGTCACCACCCTGAGTACCCTTTCCTCCACCAATGACCCTAGATTTCCTCCCAGTCCCTAACCTTAATCCTTGACAGTTACATTGTTTAGATTGTTGTAGTTTGGGCCCTGACTTCTGGTGGTGTTGGATCCAGTGGTTTATATATATCACTGTATCACTGTCATCCTGTTGTTCGTCGATTTACTCGAGCGGGCACCATCAACGTCTCTATTCCTCCCAGCCCTGAGATTTTAGCAGCCTCTCCTTACTCATCTTTCCCAATGATTGGAGGCTTCTTCAGGGTCAGAGGAATGAGACTTATTGTTACTGTTTTTAGCATATCGAATACGCCACGGGGAGCTTGTCAGGCTCTGCTGTGTGGGCGGGATACTCTCGGTAGCTTGCTGGGCTCTCCGAGACGTATATGTATATTACATATAATATATGATGTCATATATTATATAGTATATACTATATATACACATTTCAACTCTATACCAGAGGCTCCTGCCCCTTAACCCTATTACTCCCAGACCTTCTCTTCCTGCAATCCTGCTTTCCCCTCCATTTATTTTTATTTTCATTTCCTCCCCTTCCCTTCATCATTGTTGCTGTGGCAAGAACTGTTGTTCGCACATTTTATCTCTGGTCACACACCAGGTTGTGGTGCTCACACATGTGGCCACAGTGCTTGTCACGGGTCCCACTGTTCCCTCTTACATGTTATGCTATGGTCTGTGCCAGGGTTGCTGTAGTGCTCACATACATGTGCACGGGGGAGAGGCTGCACTTCCTGGCCAGGGCACCCACACTCCCTCTGAGGTCTGCAATGCTCGCTGTGGGGGGCAGCTGGAGGGATGGTGGACAGCAGAGCTGCCGGGGCTGTTGGGTGCATAGAGGACACCGGGTTCTGCCGTACTTGCAGGGCAGACTCTAAGCCCGGGTGCTATTCCTCTGCACACCAAATATTTACTTCCACTTCGGGATATTCTCCACCTAGGTTTTGGGAGTTGTAAATAAGTGGACAGATGTGCATAATGTGCTGTAGATCCTAGCCCTACTTACAATCCAGAAGAGGCGATTAATAGTCCAGCAGGTAGGGCACTTGCCTTGCACGAGGTCAACAGGGTTCAATTCCTGACACCGCATATGGTCCCCTGAGCCCTACCAGGAGTCATTCCTGAGAACAGAGCTAGGAGTAATCTGTGAGCACTGTGGATCCAAATCCCCCCCAGCCATAATCACCCCCCCCAAAAGGGAGAATTACTGCTTCATACATTAGGGTAATAAATGGTCAGTGACCCTTTTTCAAATTATGTTTTGGGGCAATGCCTGACGGTGCCCAGGGGTTATTCCTGGTTCTGTGCTCAGCTGGTGGTGCCTGGGGGAACATATGTAGTGCTGGGGAGCAAACTTGGGTCTCTTTGGCCCCCAAGAGAGCCTCCATAATCCTAGTAGGGGTAGACGTCTGGTACAGTAAATGGATTCCTGAGCAGGGTCTAAAATTGAGTTTGGGGAATGGAGAGATCCTTGATTGACTGGAGCACATACTTTGTACCTGGGAAGAAGGCCGGGATTTGACCCCTAAACGATGCCAGTAGTAGTCCCTAAGCACTGCCAGGTCTGGCACCCAAACAAAAAAATACAGTGAGAGCATAGGGCAAGCTCAGTATACGGAAGGCAAACACTGCCCTCTTCTGGCCAGAGTAAGGGCTCGAGTGTGACGATAATCATTTGCCTTAAGTCTTCACCACCTTAAGACATGATCAGAAAAGCTTTTAAATAATTTGAAGCTTCAGGGGGCAGAGTGATAGTACAGTGGAGATGGTGCTTGCTTTGCACATGGCTGGCCTGGGTTCGATCCCCAGCATCCTATGCATGCCCTTAGCACCGCCAAGAATGCCTCCTGAGTGCAGAGCATTGCTGGGTGTGCACTCCTCCCCAAATAAATAATTTGAAGCTTCATATACAGGGGCCATAGGGATTTTCAAGTAAATTATTGAATGAGAAACTTCCACATCACTGAAAATACAATCTGTTGTTTTTTGCACCCAGCGGTGCTCAGGGATCACTCCTGGGAGAGCTCAGGGGACCATGTGAAGTGCCAATGATGAAACCCAGGTTGGCCACGCACAAGGCAAGTGCTCTACCTGTTGTCCTATCTTCAAGCCCCATCTACTGCACTTTTGATGTAACTCATTAGACTACCTCAAACATTACTGTTTCTTAAAGATGTTATAAAAGTACACCAAAATATTTTTAGATATTTTAAAAATATTTTTAGATATTTTTAGAAACATTCATGGGACTCATTCATACAAGAGAATGGGAGCTGGCTTTAGAACAGCCGGGACAACCAATGCTCTGATTCAAACCCTTACTAGGTTCTACTGACCAACCATAGCAAATCATGCACTATCTGAACCTGGCTATTTTCTATAAAACTGGAGAAATGACAGTGTCTTGCTAATCTCACCGTGGCTGGGAAAACTGAGGAAATGTGGAAATGAAAACTGACACTGCAAAGTGCCAACAGCCAGTGTTAACATGAATACATCTCAGCTATGCAGAACAGTTAAGGGAGTCCCAAACGTATTTACCAAAACCAATCTCTGCATTGGAAGACCCGCTGTTTAAATCCTTTCTAGCAGACCGCTTCTGTTTCTTTAAACACTGTTCTGCAGAAGATACTTAAAGGAGCTGAGAGATAGTACAACAGGTGTCGCCCTTGCCTTGCATGCAGCCAATCTGGGTTCTATCTCCTGCACCCCATATGGTCCCTGAGCACCACCAGGAGTGATCCCTGAGCAGAGCCAGAAGTAAGCCCCGAACACATCCTGATGTGGTACAATGCCCGCCCCCCTTTAAAAAAAAGGCATTTTGGCACGTTAACCATAAAAATCCTGAAGGTTATGAGAAAAAGTGACTGGTTAATATCCTTTCTGAAGACAGCTTTGACCTGGGAGAAAAACATTTTGAGAAATAAAAGTTAGCTTGTCACTGAGGGATGCATACAAAAGCACTTAAGTTCTCATCCAAGGTGAGTCTGTATGTTAATTACACTGTTAATAACAAGAAGAAAATGTAAACAAGGGACAAAGTTGAAAAGAGCCCTCAAAGTTATAAAATCATCCTGGTTTCAAACTTAGACAGATCTTGTACTATTTCCCTATCAAAGAATAATTATAACTTGTAAGAAGTCCACATGAATATTTGAAATTGAGTGCAAAATGTTTTGTTATCCTTTATTACAATTATGTAATGTTAAAATGAATTCTGCTCCCACACTTCATCATCTTGGATATGAACATAGGAAAATGCTGCCTAGGAATCCTCTTGCACACGGTCCAGTGCTTCCTTGAACGCAAGGAAGTGCTTCTATTGCCTCTTCAGTCCTTACTCAAACGTCCCTTTGACTTTTTTTTTGGTTTTGGGGTCACGACTGGCAGTGCTTGCTTACTCTGGCTCTGCACTCAGGGATAACTCCTGGAAGGCTTTCGAGACCATGTGGCGTGCCGGGGAATCCGACCTGAGGTGTTTGCGTGCAAGACAAGTGCCCTACCAACCGTGGCATCACTCCCTTTGGCTTGAGAAAAATTATTTTCTTATTACCAACAACAGTGGTGGTTACTGTTCCTAAGGAAAGCAGTTCTTGGCCACCCCCAATGAGGTGGGACTGGGTGAGAACGGGTCAAAGTAATCAGTTGTATTAAGAAGTCAAGTGTATTTGCTTAAGAGTCGTACAAGAAGTACACAGAGCACACATCTGGGTTATAAAAGCCCTTTTATAAAGCCATTTTTAAACAAAAAAACAAAAAACAAAAAAAAAGTTTACAAAAGAAAAAAAGATACAGAAAAAAGTATAACTTGCTTCATATGTCCCAAAAAAGGAAAAATAAAGGGACAATGCCAACATGCTCAACAATAAAGGGTTCTTTTTTCTTATTTTTAATACAAAATACAAGCAAAGGATACACATACTTCAAACAGAGCTCAGGAGCAGACACGCAGTCCCGAAAACCCTTGAAGAAAAGAAAGCAGGAGCTTGTTTCCTCTTTGTCTATGCAGGTACATACAGAGACGGGGAAATGTGAAAATTAAGATTCACAGAAGACCATCACACAAGTTTACCTATGCATGTTGCATCTATAATTCATGACATGGTCAACAAAATCATGTTCATTTCGACCCCATTACATTTAAATTAAAAAAAAAACACCTTTTAAATAAAGTGGTTACATTCAAACGCTCCCTTCCTTAGTACCATGCTGCAGATCTCAGCACTGTTAAGGTATTGCAAGAATGCCCAACGAGCTGAAGTCTGCCCACACATCAAGGAATATTGCAATATTATAAGGGATGCCTGGTTTCAGCCCAAGGACAAATTATACGCTGCAGCAGGTTCCTTTTGTTACCCTTCCTGCTCAGAATGTAAAAGATTAAGGACTAAAATCAAGGAAGACTGGGAGTCTCAGAGTTGGCAAAATGAAGTCTAAAAGATGAATCAAGGCAAACAACTTCTGAGACCTTGGCTACCACTTAACCTGGCAAGTCTTAAGTTTTTCCTTAAAGCTTGCAGGAACTAGGTGTATAAGGTTTTGCTGCAACATGTTCATGGTAAACAAACTAAGTAGAGCTCTTATTTACAAATTTTGTAACAAATACTTCTGGAGGGGAAAAAAAAGAATTCACTAATTTCCAGAAGACAAGTTTAATTGCCAGACATATACAAACACACATTCACACACACATCCACACAATACTTCAGGGTTCTTTTTTTTTGTTTTTATACATGTTATATAGGGCATAAGCTGATTACTATACCCCTAACACCCCACTGAAAAGGAACAACAACAAAAAAAACCCCAAGTGTACCCTCCCCCCATAATCTAGAAAACCCTCCCTTCACCCGATGTACAAAGTGTACGCGCAAGGCGGTGCCCACCGGCCACACAGAGCACGCTCAGACAGATGTCCCCAGTTCAGTCATCCCACTGGTTTACAGGACTTCCCTACTAGTGGTTAATACAGTCAGCACCTCTGTCCATTGAGAATTAGGCTTTGTAAAAAAGTGTTACTTATGATATGGGATTCAAAAAGAATCATCCTGTGTTAAGTTTATCCTAAAACCAAGGGAAAATGGATTATAGATGGAAACTTGTTAATCGTTTGATGTCAAACAATAAACTAAGTCCCCTTTCAAAATCTTCTGCAATTTCATGCAGAGACCAAAACAGCTGTCTAACCTCTAGGGCAGTCAGCCAGTTATGCTGACCAGAAATACATTAGTTTTGTTCTGTCTAAATCTGAAGGCCATCAAGAGCCCCGGCTTCCTCCTTTCCAAACTTCTAAGGAGAATGTTCACCCTTCCATGCAACCGTAATGAGAGCCAAAGGAACGATAAAGCTTTCCCTGTTGACCGTGGTATGAAATTATTTACCTGCCTTTCCAATACTTTCAAAGCACCTCCTAAACTGGTTTATTACAAAGAAAAGCACTATTCCCTTCTCCCGTTAGTACTCTCAAATTCACTTGTTACTTGAATGGACACACTGGAGGCTTAGATCCAACACCGCAGGGTCCCCTGAGCACACCAGGAGCTATACCCAAGCACCACTGGGTGTATCCCTAAGCACTGCCGGGCATGCCACCTGCCCCCACCCCCCCCAAAAAAAAACCTATTCAAGTTCCATTTAATTGCCCATATCCACAAGTATCAAAAACTTGTAATGGATTTGAGCCTCAAATTTCACTCCTGATCTGTTTAATTATGAGAAAATGCTGTCTGAACCAGTACCATGAATAGTATTGGATTGAGGATTGAGTCCAGAGCAGACCAGTTAAACTGTGGGGGTTAAAATAGGCATCTGAGATCCTTTGTGAGAATTTACCCACTTCTATTTCAGGTTAAAACATTTGCCACTTGTTACCTCCATAAAGGAGGGAACAATCACTGATCCTCTCTCATGGACTCCCTAGGGAGAGTCTTGTTTTGGAAAGCAAGACATTCTATCATGCCTGAAGTTAAAATGTGTTTTTTTTTTTTGGGGGTCCACACCATTGATGTCAATCTGAGTTGAGGAGGGCTTAAAGCAGCAGCACGTTACAGACAGATTTAATCAATGTAATCTCCCCATTTCTAGATGTTAGGGTGATGAAATCTAGAAAAAAGCTATCTCCAGAACTTGAAAGTAGTGTCAGCAGAGCTGCTGCAATTCAGGTCACAGAGAATTTAGATGACAGAAACAAGCACCTTCAGGGGTAATGTCCCTCCTCCTGAGCACGCGCCCTAACACAGTGAATATTACAGCCATTGGAGCGCAGGCGCGGCTGAGGCAAAGAGGGAGCTTAGTCAGAGCTAAGGCTGAGGCAAAGAGGGAGCTTAGTCATTTGCCAGTGCCAATCCCTGCCGCTTATGGCTTGTAACCCATCCTGACCCGAGAGCAAGGCTGACTATTGAGCACCTATGTCCCGCTGTGACCTCACAGCTGTCTTCCTGTTTGCATGCTGGACTGGAGGGGAAGACTGAAGTGTTTCAAATCATCAGTAAAAGGTGGAGAAAACAAAGGTTTTTCAGAGCCTCCCTTGGGGACATAGATTTTTTTTTTTTTGTCCAGTCTACTAGGAATATGTAATACATTTTTCAACCCATTAGTAAATTTTTAAAAAAAGATCCCAAATGAAAAGCCCACCAAATGCACATAAATAACCTAGAAGGCATGATTACCTCTAAAGTATGTGCATAAATCAGAGATTTGTACAAAGCATTATACTAAAGAGACTGTGTGACATACATACAATATCAAGGCGTAAAATTTTAAAAGCCCCTTTCCCTCAACCTTCATGAAGCAGAGTCTAAGAAAAGCCCAAATGTTACTAGGAATGTAAGACTCAAAAAGTTATAAATTCCTAAAAAGTAGAAGTCCATGGTAAAAATACTGATAGGCCTTTTACCTTAAGAACACAAACCATGTGAGAATTGGCTACCTGAACAAGCCCACTAAAGTAAATAGAATACTCTTCAATACTCTCATTGCAAAGGTCACAAAAAATTCAGTGATCACGAAAGATCCAGTTGCCACTTGTTCAAGTCCTGCACTTTTGGCTAAGGACTACGTCTCCCAATTCACTCTTGCTCACGCACAGGAGCACTGTGTGAAATGACTGTCACTGGGCAGTTTTTTTTTTTCTTTCAATTACCAAATAAAGGTTATTTCTTAAAGTGTCTTAGAAATCAGTAAAAATATTTCTTAAATAACATTTGACTTAGGAACGACTGCAAGAAAGCCATATTGTCTGAAAAAATCTACTGCTGAGGAAGCAAATTTAAAGAGGAAGTTAAATTTCAGTAACAGTAAGGCTCCTATTGAAAGCTGCTCCTATTAATTTCTGCTATCAGGGTAGAGAGGAGAATCAACCCTTCAGATACATCTCCTGACTACTTTCACATGGCATGTAAAATTCTGTCATTAATTGTTCACAAGCCTCCTGGCTGCTTTAGTCCTACTGCTAAAACTCCTGACTTAACACGAGCAGTATCAGGAACACCAGGGAAAAGGAAAACATACACTGAGTAATGGGAACAGTGTATGCTCACTGCGGGCAGACAGAAGAACAGAGCCAGGAGGAATCATGTCCTACAGCACAAGTGGGGGTGCTGCGGCGGGGTGCTGCAGTAGTGTCCGGGGGAGTCGCAGGGAACCAAGAAAAGTGAATGGAAAGATCGGTAATAAAAAGGAGAAGACTCTATTTGCAAGTAAAAATAGAGCCTGGTTCATGGGACCTAAACGCACTCTACAAGCAGAAAAGAATCTCAATTCTGTTTTCATAAAGGAAAAATCCCAAGTCTCTGTGATTGAGTTTCACATTAACTAGTACTTTATTTTCTTAAAACTAAACATTGTCAGTTTGAGAAGAAATCCACTGTGATGTATCGATCGTGCCATTTAAATTCTAAAATCTGGGGGGGTGGAGGGAGGTTCTTGATAAAATTTTATCCAAGAAACAGAATAGATACAATACATAGATATTTTAAAACATGAACCATTCATCAGAAAACCAAATGAAAAAAATCAAGAGTAATTTGTTTTGGCGGGCCCTAAAAAAAAAAAAGTTCCTTAAGGACTGTAGCAGGATAAAAGGATCACTGGCTCTGAGTCTCTTTGAAATAACAAGGGATGAAATTTTTTAAAAGCTCATGTGCTAAAACAAGATGAGGAAACTCCGTTCTTTGCTTTGCCTCCTATGAAGTTATGAACACTCTTGAGATAACAATCCAGAATGCATCTTTATCTCCTCCCTGCCCCATCAGTGAAGGCTTAAAGTCATAATTACTTTCAGACATCAATCTTTGTGTATACTGATATATAAACCTGTATTAGATAACTGCTTTTTTTGTTTGTTTGTTTTAAGTCCAGGGCAAGGAAGAAGCAATCATTTGGAACTAAAACTCTTCTATACATTTTGATTACTGTTCCAACTTACTACCATTTAGTGAAAAGCAAAATTTCCATAGTGTTCACCTCAAATCTTCTTGCAGTACAACTGTGGTACCCCTTCCATTAAAGATACAAAGATGAAGCAATCGATCCAGTGATTCATTTGACATGGCTTTCATTGGGAAAGGGAGGGGAGAGGGGGCGTGGCAAAGAGAAGACTAGTAGATAAAAAGGAAAATTAAACATACAATGGTTTTCTTAAAAAAGAGAGAAAATGTTACTTTCAACAAAAGGAGAAAAGCACTGAAAGCCCGTGAGTCAAGCCACCGCCACAGCCATGTTCTAGCTTAAGTAGGTTTTCTCCCTCCCCCCTTTTTTCTTTTTTTTTCTTTTTTTTTTTTTAATAAAATCTCTCCCCAAACCATCAACATTTTAATCCTCCCCAGACTGGGCTTCCTCTTCAGACCCTTCATCCCCAGACTTCTCAGGTGGTGGGCTTGCGGAGGCTTTCTTCTCGGCGGGGCTCTCCGGCTCCTCGTCTTCTTCTTTGGGAGAAGGAGTCTTTTCCTTGGATGCCTTGGAAGCGGTGGGGCGACCCACCTTCCCTTTGCCTTTCACTGGACTTGGCGTCACTGAAAAAAGAAAAATATCAATTTGGGGAAAGAAGAAAAAAAAAAAAATATATATATATATATATTTTGATTTTGGGCTACACCCAGGTGTGCTCTGGGCTTACTCCTGGCAGACTCAGGCGATCATGTGGGGTGGCAGAGATCCAAGCCGAGTCAGCTAAGTAAGCTTACCTTACTGATTACTAATTACTAACTGATTACTAACTAATCAGTAAGGTAAGAGATAGTACCTTACCCACTGTGCTATCTCTCTGGCCCAAAAGAAAATGTCTTTAATATAAATACAAAAGAAAGCAGTAGGGAGGCCTGAGAGATAGTACAGGGAGTAAGGAACTTGCCTTGTATATAGCCAACCCTGGACTGTTGCCTGGTGCCACATATGGGCCACTGAGCTTCACCAGTGGTCACAAATGAGCAGACCAGGAATAGTCCTGAGCACTTTCAGGCATGGTGATCCACAATGTAGTCCCTCCCCAGTGCTTAAAAAAAAAAAAAAAATCCTACCCTTAAGAATAAAACTTATAGACAGGGGCTAGAGCAATAGCACAGCAGGTAGGGCATCTGCCTTGCACACGGCCAACCTGGTGCAATTCCTAGTGCAGAGCCACGAATAATACCTGTGCATTGCTGGGTATGACCCATAAAGCAAAAACAACAACAACAACAACAACAACAAAAAACTTATAGACAAACTACTAAAAACTAAAGTGGGTAGTAACATGCATATTATCCCTGAGTAATAACAACAAATATCCTGAGACAAACCTACTTCAAATTCTAAAAAACTGGCCATAAAAACGATCGCAGAGCAGTGTCTAGTCACTTTTCACCCACACTGTAACAATAAGCTCACAATAATGCTCCCTAATGCTCACAATGAAAAACAGGACTGGAGGGGCGGGAGTGAAAGCACAGCGGGTAGGGCATTTGCCTTGCATGTGGCCGACCTGGGTTCGATTCCCAGCATCCTACATGATTCCCCGAACACCACCAGGAGTAATTCCTGAGTGCTTGAGCAAGGAGTGACCCCTGTGCATCCCCAGGTGTGACCCAAGAAGGGGAAAAAATATATATAGGACTGGAGACGTAGCACAGTGGTTCTATGCCAGCATCACATGTGCTCCCTGAGAACCAATCTGGGAACAGCCCGAGTCCTGATATGTATGACCCAAAACCCACGGATGCTACTGAAACTGCACTTCCTCCTAAGTAGTATGGGAAACTACAAGTTATTCATGAGTTAAACAAGAAAGGGGAGAGAGCCACTTTGGAGGATGGAGTGCAAGCTCTGCACGCTGGAAGCTGAGGCTTGATCGCTTGCACAGGGGTTACTTCTGGCTCTGCACTCAGGAATTACTCCTGGTGGTGCTCAGGGGACCATATAGGATGCCGGGAAATGAACCCGGGTCGGCTGTGTGCAAGGCAAACGCCCTACCCGCTGTACTATCGCTCCAGCCCCTACCACTGTCAAGTCTTAATGAAGAATTTCTTTAAAAAGATTGTTGGTCTTGACATGTGCAAAGCAGTAACTGAATTTCCCTTCTGCAGAGCTCACCTGTTGCCTTTAGTCTGGGTTTGGGCATTTTCTTTTCTTTTCTCTCAGGTTTGGATTTCTTAACCATCTTTTTGTTTTTCTTTTTTGAACTGCCATAGTCACTATCATCATCGTCTTCCATGAGGAAATCTTCATCACTGCCGGAATCTTCTGAGGGAAAGAAGAATTTCAACGTCCAACTTAATGTATATATCCTTCCAAGTGAACAAAGGGAAAGAGCACTAAGAATGACTGGTACAGGGCAACTGGGAAGCAAATAGTTTTGGGCTTTATTTGTAGCTATATTCCTATTTTGGTTGGCATTGTCACTGACCCCGCCTATAAAATGGGCTTGTTGTAATGTTATACCACTTGTTTGAAAAGTGGGAAGAAAACAGATATTGCATCAAGACATAATTTTCATAAAAATCAAAGCCATGGAGCTAGAGAGTACACCGTTAAGGGCACAGACCCAGGTTTAATCCTGGCACCGAGCACTGCCAGGAGTAATAAGCCCCGAGCACTGCTGGGTCTGGCCAAAAACAACAACAATAAAAAAATAAATGAAGCGATCAAATTACTTGGTAGTTCCACCATTTCCGTATAGTACTGGTGAGAGGGGCTGGAGCAATAGCACAGCGGGCAGGGCATCTGCCTTGCATGTGGCCGACCTGGGTTCGATTTCCAGCATCCCATACGGTCCCCCAAGTACTGCCAGGAGTAATTCCTGAGTGCACGAATCAGGAGTAACCCCTGAGCATCATCAGGTGTGACCCCCCCCCCTGCAAAAAAAAAAGTACTGGTGAGACTGGATAAAAACAATTGATTTGGTGATTCAACTATGAATAAAAATGAAACAATATATATATATATATATATATGCTTATATTCAGTAGACTGGGAACATCTGTACAGGCAATTAGAGGCCTCCCCAAAAGCCTCTGTCCCTCTCAGCAAGCTACCAAAAGTATCCCACCCACACAGCAGAGCTTGACAAGCTACCCGTGGCATACTCAAATGCCAAAAACAGTAACAACGGTCCTCATTCCCCTGATCCTGAAAGAGCGCCCAATATGCCACCAGCACTCGACAGGGATGAATGGAGACGTCACTGGCGCCCGCTCGAGCAAAATGATGAACAATGGGGTGACAGCGATACAATGATATAAAGCAAGCAAACATAATTGATTTAACTTGTGAAAAGGTAAATTCTGTTACTAACATTTTTTTGAAGGGAGGTAGAGGTCCATATACTTCTCTATCAAGCTAACACATAAATCTTATCAATCACATACCATCAACTATTATTCTAACAATTAGTCAGTACTTCAATAAATGAAGATCATAATCATAAAAATATTTACAGATGTTTTATCTGTGATGCTGGGGCTTGGATCTAGGTCTCATGCATGCAATCTGCTTTTGATCTTTGAGTCATATCCCTGGTTGAATAACTGAATCATTTGCTTATGTATTTTGGCTTTTATTTTTTGGGCCACACAAAAAAACAACAAAACAAAACCCCTGCTCAGGGATCAATCCTGGCAGGCTCAGGGGATCATACGGGGTGCCGGGGCTTGAACCCCAGTAGGCCATGTGCAAAATAAGTGCCCTACATGCTGCACTATTGCTACAGCCCTTATGTATTTTCACTTTTGATGCCACCCCTAGCTGTGCTCAGGGGACCATATATGGTGCCTGGATTCAAACCTGGGTTGAACCTGAATGCAAGGCCCTGCTGTCCTAGCTCTCTGGACCCTATTTAAACCTCTTAATATCTATCTGTATCTTATCTATCTACTTCATTATCTAATCTACCAAACTATATTTGGTCAAGCTTATTTATTTGGTATTTAGGTCACATCAGTAATGCTCAGTGGCTATTCCTGATTGGTGCATAGGGGTTCCTCCCATCAGAGCTGGGGTCATCATGACATGCTGGTAATCAAACCTAGGTCCCCTGCACGAAGCATATGCTCCTCCCTCCAGTCCTCTGTGCCGTCTCCTTGGTTCTATCTTCTTTTTCCCTATTTTCAGGGACCACAGCCAGCTGTGCTGAGCTAGGGGAAGGCCCTGAGCTATCGTTGTTACAGGCCTGATGGGGAGTCTGGCTGGGGAGTCCTCAGGGTCACCAGGGCTCCTCCACCAAGGGCTGCTGGAAGTGTGGGGGGGAAAGGGAAGGCATTAAGGCATGCGTTTATGGGGACCTATGGCAGGGCGTTCTACTGGTAAGTATCTTCTCAATCCTGGTCCTAATTTTTATCTTTAGATTTTTAGGAACCAGAGTGACAGTATGGTGGGTAGTGTGTTTGCCTTAGCACGTGGCTGACCCAAGTTTGATCCCCAATACCACATCTGCCCCCCCCTCACCCCCTGGCATTGCCAAAAATGATCCTTGAGTACTGCCAGATATGGCCCCCAAACAAAAAATAAAGTAACTATTTAAATAGTAAAGTTTTCATATCTTCTAATAGTTAAAGAATTTGGTCATAACATTTAGCATCCACGAGAAGCCTGAAGCAAGCAGGGGGAACAGTCATAGAGTGATCTGCCGACTTCACGTACTCTCCTGGAATGGCGCTTCATCCTCCTCCTCTTGTTCTTCTTCACTGCCTACGTCTTCCATGAGCATCTCTCTCTGTTTCGACGCTGCTTTGGAGGCTGCCTGTCGTTGCTGGCGCACATTTTTATGATCTTCCTTTTCATCTTCACTGTCCTCTGTAAAATAAGTTGCGATGCAATGATCAAAGACTTGTACATTTATTTGACAGGTGACCAGAAAATCCAATAGAGTGACCAATATGAGCTATAAACTGCAGCTTCACTTCATTTAAAATCGGTAAAATCTATCCTTAAAAATTGCCCTGATGGGTGTTGGAAATTATATGACTGAAACCCAGTCATGAACAATTTTATAATGGTGTACCCCACTGTGATTTAATTTAAAAAAACTATAAAGAATAAAATAAAGTCGAGGGGCTGGAGCAATAGCACAGCGGGTAGGGCGTCTGCCTTGCACACGGCCGACCCGGGTTCAAATCCCAGCATCCCATATGGTCCCCTGAGCACAGCCAGGAGTAATTCCTGAGTGCATGAGCCAGGAGTGACCCCTATGCATCACCGGGTGTGACCCAAAAAGCAAAAAAAAAAAAAAAGTTGATAAGTATAAAAATATCCCATGATATGGGTGTTAGAACACTGTATGACTGAAACCCAATCACGAGCAACTTTGTACCCATGGATCTCATGGTGATTAAAAACAACAACAACAACAACAAAAAAATGAGGGGCTGAAGAGATTATACAATGGATAGGAGGGCACTTGCTTAGCATGTGGCTGACCCTGACACTATATATCCCTGAATATCACCAGGTGTGATCCCTGAGCACAGAGCTAGGAGTGAGCTTTGAATGTGGCCTAAATCACCAACCTAGCCCCAAATTCCTCAAAAGGTGCAAAAGGTATAAACATAGTCATGGGGATATAATGTATAGCATGATGACTATAGTTGGTAATGATACTGTACTCAATATTTGAATTAGAGACCTCTAAAGCTCTCATCAATGGACCAGGGAGTCGACTCAAAGAGCACTTTGCACACGGAACCCCCGTGTTCAATCCCATGCACACTCAAGGTCTCCTGAGCAACTCTAGAAGTGACCCATGAGCACTGTAACTGGCTGTAACTGGCTCTGAGCACCTCAGGGTACGGCCCAATGAGGAAACAACACAAGGAGCTCTCATCATAAGAAAGAAATTGCCCTAATGTTTAACGATAAAAATTTCCTATAGGGGGGCTGGAGTGATAGTACAGTGGGTAGGGCGCTTGCCTTGCACATGGATGACCCGGGTTCAATTCCCAGCATCCCATATGGTCCCCTGAACACCGCCAGGAGTAATTCCTGAGTGCAGAGCTAGGAGTAACCCCTGTGCAGTGCCGGGTGTGACCCAAAACGCCAAAAAAACCCAACCAACCAACCAACCAAACAAACAAAACACAGAAATTTCCTATAATACAAAAGAGAATCTAAAGTTCAATAATAAACTAACTGAGACTGTAGGATGCTGGGTTCAAGGCCCAACACACACACACACACACACACACACACACACACACACACACACACACACACACACACACACACACACACACACCACACACGAGCATGCACTTGCACACTAAAGAAAAGAAAAGATGACCTGAGAGGGTAAACCAGAGATATAGTGATGCTAAAATTAAAGTGGCTAGAGTGAAAGAAAATAAACTTTTACTTTTTTTTTTTTTGCTTTTTGTGTCACACCCAGCTATGCTCAGGGGTTACTCCTGGCTCTGTACTCAGGAATCACCCCTGGCTGCGCTAAGGGGACCATATGGGATACTGGGAATCTAACTCAGGTCGGTCGCGTGCAAGGCAAACGCCCTACCTGCTGTGCTATCACTCCAGCCCAAAACTTTTAATGTCTTTTCTTTCTTTTTTTTGAGGGGGAGAGAGTCACATCTAGTGGTACTCAGGACATACACTTGGCTCTGTGCTCAGGGGACCATATGTGGCACCAGGACTGAACCTGGGCCAGACACTTAAAAGGCAAGCACTTTATTTACTATACGGTCTCTCTGTCCCTCACCTTTTACAAGAGTGAACTTTAAAAAACGCTAACATGGGGCTGGAGCGATAGCACAGCGGGTAGGGCGTTTGCCTTGCACGCAGCCGACCCGGGTTCGAATCCCAGCATCCCATACGGTCCCCTGAGCACGGCCAGAGGTAATTCCTGAGTGCAGAGCCAGGAGTAACCCCTGTGCATCACCAGGTGTGACCCAAAAAGCAAAAACAACAACAACAAACAAACAAATACGCTAACAGTACATAACCAGGGTTTATTTTATTTGACCACAAAGTCTCATTAATTTTTTGAATGAAAATTCTTACAAAAAGGGTTGGGGAGGGGCTGACACAATAGCACAGCGGGTAGGGTGTTTGCCTTGCACTCAGCCCGACCCGGGTTCGATTCCCAGCATCCCATATGGTCCCCCGAGCACCGCCAGGAGTGATTCCTGAGTGTATGAGCCAGGAGTAACCCCTGTGCATCGCCAGATGTGACCCAAAAAGAAAAAAAAAAAAAAAGAAGGGTTGGGGACATGACTCAAATGGTACAACATAGACTTTATCCTGGGTTTAATTCTTAGCACTGTGACCTGCAGAGTACCACTGGTATAACTCCATAACAACAAAAACTTACTTGCGAAGAGTACGGGGTGACTGCCTTGCATGTAGCAAGCCTGGCTGATTTGGCACCAGATCCCTGAGTATCAGCACACACAGCTCTGAAGGTCCCCAAACACCGTTAGCTGAAGCCTTGGAGCCCTCTGAGATCGGCCAGGGTGGCCCTGACACCAAAGGACCTGAGAAGTACATGCATGCTTGACTCCTTGGTCTAAATCACTGGCCTTTTGGCCAAGAATTGCAAAGAAGGGCCCTGGGCCTTCCAAGAACTGCCTGGAAGTCCTCAAGGAGGAAAAAAAAAAATCTTATAATCACACATTCCTTGTGGCTACTGTTTCTAAAGACTACTTTCCAGGGGCCAGAGAGAAAGCTCAATGGTCTAACACATGCTTTGTATGCAAGAGGCTCAGGTTCAATCTCTGTTATCACATGGTTCCCTGAGCACCACCAGGAGCCACTCCTGAGCACAGAGCCGAGACGTCCCTGAATAGCACTAGCTGAGCCCCCCTCCCCCAGATAAGCCAAAGACTATTTTGAAGCTAGTAGGTATGAGCCTGTCCTTTGCCATTCATCCCTGAGCTGATCATGCTCCTTTTATGCCTCTCTAGCAATCAGTGTATATTTCGCATGATGTCTTGTTGATGACAATGTTCTTAAATCTTGACTACAGATGATAATAATCTGTAAATAGCTTCATCTATAAATAGCCTCTTTTTTTTTTTTCCTTTTGGATCACACTCAGCGATGCTCAAGGGTTACTCCTGGCTCATGCACTCAGGAGTTACTCCTGGTGGTGCTCAGGGGACCATATGGGATGCTGGGAATCGAACCCGGGTCGGCCGTGTGCAAGGCAAACGCCCTAACCGCTGTGCTATCACTCCAGCCCCTCATTTTGTTTTTTTTTAATGAGGTGGGGGCAGTGCTTGGGGAGCCAGGCAGTACCAGAGACATGTCCTATGGCCTGGTGCATAAACACTTTTAAGACACGAAGCTGTGGGGGCCAGAGAGAGAGTACAGTGGGGGTGCTGGCCTTGCACATGGCTGATTCCCAGCACCCTATGCGGTTCCCTGAGCACTCTCCTGAACAAAGAGCCCGGAATAAGCCCTGAGCTTTGCTAGATGGCTCCAAAAGTAAAAGAACAACAGTAATAACAAAGAGCTGCTACAACTCACTTAGACCCACTGAATCAGAAATCCTGGGGTGATAGAGCATATTAAAAAAACGGTGTTACAGAGTTGTTACAGAATTGAGAATCATTATAAGCTGTTTGAAGACAGAAACAACTTCGTAATAACGCCAGTATCTACAAGAGTATCTGGCAGAATTTAAAGAACACTTAAATATCCAATCAGGGATGGTTCAAAAGAGTGATCGCCAGTGATGATAAGTGTGTATGGCAAGTTTGAGGGCCTGAGTTCAATCCCCAGAACTGCAAGGCCCCGGTAAGAGCACTGAACCCCCAGCTATTGCCAGCAGCGGTCCTGTTCAAGGAAAAAATAAAAATTTTATGTAGGGCCAGGGATGTGGCTCAATAGAACATACAATTCAGCTCACATGTCCTGGGCTCAGTACTGTATCACTGTCATCCCGTTGCTCATCGATTTGCTTGAGTGGGCACCAGTAACGTCTCCATTTTGAGACTTGTTACTGTTTCTGGCAGTTAATTTAAAAAATACAATATAATAAGTAGAATTACTTCTAACAGGTTAAAAGTACTTTACTACCTGCTGAGTGAGAATCATCTTTCTTGGTCTTCACATCTTTTTCTTCAGAATCCTCGCTGTAAGGGAAAAGGGAAAATGCTTAAACATCTTGCATCAAATGAACTGAGCATAGATCTCCAGATTCTGACTGAGAAAGAACACTGAACAATATCTTATACACAAAGTTTTAAACAGATGCTCATCATTTCCTACTTTACTAGGATACTGGTGAAGAAGCATAATTTGAACTTACTCTGAAAAACATTCCTACCAAAGACTAAAAGCAAGAATAAGAATTTCTCACCTATGGATAAAGCCTGGTTTACAAATATAATCAATAGGAAAAAAATTTTGTCGTCAGATGCAGAGTATAAAAATAAATTCTAAAATGTATCAGACCTGAATCCATAAGGTACAAGGAGGGAAACAGGCAGATCTCTCCATGATAATAGAACCAAAGGCATCTTCAAAGACATCCGCTACTCACCAAGCAAGTGGAAGCAAAGATAAACAAATGTGACTACATTAAAACAAGAAGTTTCTCCACCTCAAAGGAAACAACAAGCAAGATAACAGACAACCTGCAGAATGGGTGAAATTACTTAACCCAATGCTCATCTGATAAGTGGTTAATATAAAAGATATAAGGCACTGGTCGAACTTTATAAGAAAAAAAATCTATCTCTATCAAAAAATGGAGAGAAGAGATGAACAGAAACTTCCTCAAAGAAGAAACATAAATAGCCAAAAGGCACATGATAAAATGTTCTGCATCACTAATTATCAGGGAGATGCAAATCAAAACAACAATGAGATACCATCTAAGAGAGACTGACACACATCAAAAAGAACAAGAACAACCAGTGCTGGTGCTTATGTGGGGAGAAAGAGACTCCCATTCATTGCTGGTGGGAATGTTGACTAATCCAGCCTAGACTTCTAGAAAACATATGGACATTTCTAAAAATCTAGAAATTGAGTTTTCCTTTGACCCCAGTTCTCAAAATATACCCCAAAGGCCCAAATACTAAATGGAGAAAAGACTTGCACCCCTATGTTCCTTGCAGCACCATCCACAATAGCCAAGATCTGTAAACAAGGCAGTGAAATATTACTTGACCATAAGGAAAGTAAAAGCCATGAAATGTGCTGTAACATGGAGGGACTATACCTTGAGAGTATCAGACTGAATGAAGTTAGTCAGAGAGAGCCTGCCATGGAATGACCTCTCTCACATGCAGGATACAGAGAAACATAATAGTGGAGTAACAAATGCCCAATGACAATGAAAACAAAGAACAGAACAGGAGGACTGGAATTTGGTAGGAAGCATGCCACTTGGGGGAGGGAGGACAGGACAGGGAAGAGGCAACGTCTATGGTGGAGGGAAGCATCCAACTGGGGTAGGACTTGGTGCCCAAATGTTAGTTAGGTATGAAACCCTATCAGCAATGGTACTGTGGTATTGTCAACCGCAGAGCAAAACCAGCAAAGTGCCTCTTGTACAAGCAGGGTGGGAAGCAAATGGGATGGGGGGACACACCCACCATGGAGGAGGGAAGTGAGTGAACACTGGTGAATCAACACTGAAACCCAATCATGAATAATTTTGTAATGTCAAGTTAAAAAAAAAAAAGACAAAAAACCTGAATACAAAACAAAAATAAAATACATCAATGATTATAAAGTAAAATAGGCAAATAAACAGACAGCAACAAATAAAGCTGCAAAAAAAAAAAATCCCTAGAGTACAGTGTCATAACTAAAGGAAATCAGAGTTCAGCTATAGCACTTTACCAACAGGCCCAAGTATGCAAAGCAAAAATCTAAAATGTGCTGTCTCTATTAATTATGTGTGGCAGAAGGTCCAGGGGAAGGGCTTGGGGCTGGCGACTGAACCCAGGGCACCATGCATGCAAGACATGTAGTACTAAACTATTACTGGGCTCCATCTCCAGTTCCGTCCATTATTTCTATATATCAACAGCATTAACACACAGGTCAGCTTTCCATCACGGAGAAAGTATTTTTTCACCTCAAAAACAATGCAGAGTAAAATAGTTACAAAGTCCTATTTTGTTTTGAACAAAAGTTCAAAGTCCTATGGCAAGGTTTTTTTTTTCCTTTCTTTTTTTTTTTTGCTTTTTGGGTCACACCCGGTGATGCACAGGGGACCATATGGGATGCTGGGAATTGAACCCAGGTTGGCCGCGTGCAAGGCAAACGTCCTACCTGTTGTGCTATCGCTCCAGCCCCCATATGGCAAGTTTTAAAAAACAATTCCTGCTCAGTGTATAAATCAAAGTTCAGGTGTCACAAGCAAGGCAAGTGCAGGGGGTCCAGGCAAGTGCTGTCTACTGAGTTATAGGCCCAGTTTACAGATCAAGTTTTTAAGCCACAGATACTTGTTTTATACACTTACAAATCTCAATCTGGGAATCTGGATTCTTGTCTCCCATCTGAATCCTTAATCACTTCACATTCTTTAGTGCTGAAATTTTATGATTCCATGAGAAATTCTAACCAAAAATGGGAAAGATTCATACATAAAAATTGCTTTCAGGGGGCCAGAGTGCTAGTATAGCCAAGTAAGGCATTTACCTTGCATGAGGGTGATGCTGGTTCGATCCCTGGCACCCCGTATGAACCCCAAGTCCCCCACAAGTGATTCCTGAGTGCAGAACCAGGAGTAATTCCTTAGACCACTGGGTGTGGCCCCAACCTCCCTCCCCACCAAAATAATTGCTTTCAGGGGACTGGAACGATATTATAGCAGGTAGGGCATTTGTCTTCCAAGCTGCTGACCTGGGTTCGATCCCGGCACCTCATTTAGTCATCTGAGATTGCCACCAGGAGTATTCCTGAGCTAGAAATCACCCTGAGCACTGTTAGCTGTAGCCCAAAACCAAAACAGAACAGTCATTTTCAGGACAGGGAGATAGCTCAAAAGGCTGGTCTATATGTTCTGCATGTGGGAACTGTGACTCTCCCTGCCCCAGCCAGTATTTTACTGGAGGAGTCCTGAGCCTCTCCAAGTACAACCTCCCCCAATTTTTGCTTTCATAGCTTTCCTTTCTCAAAGAGCAAGTCTAGAAAATCTCCTTTGGTGTTTCCCATTCAAGTAACAAACTATATAAAATAAGTCTATTTAAAAGACAGAATTGTATCATTCACTCTAGTTATTTTTTCACTGGGTTTACACAATCCTTGAGTCCCATTACAGCAAAGCCAAGTGAAAGCTGAACTTTTAAGATGAGAAGAACAGAAAAAATACAAAATACTGATTTGGGAAAAATGATACTTAATTAACAAGATACTTAATTCAAAATGGTAATAAAAGCTGTATTTATTTATATCATTCCTCACACTTAAAATCAAATGTTTTCTATAAGAAAAAATAGGTATTAAGTACAGTGATGAGATATTAAGGTCAAGAAGTAGCTGATTCCTATTGGAAATATAATAAAGGAACATAAAAAAGGTAGTTGTAAGTTATGTTGATATCAGACCAATAAGCATAATTAGTGGGACCAAACAGCTCAAACATCTGGAGCAAATGTGTTATAAGCAAGAGGCTCAAGTTCTATTCCTGGTCCCCTAAGTACCATAAGGAATAGTCCAAAATACAAAAAGTGCAGGGGGTGGGGCAAGAAATCTGTATTAGAAAGATATACTATGGAACTATAGAGGATGTCTCCTCACAGTATAACTCTATTAATAGTTTCTCTTCAAAACCAAGTTTTTGAAATTCTCCAGAAGAGTAAATATTGGGTTAATAGCACAAGCAAATAGAATGTATTAGGAAAACGTGTTTAATATTGTCTCTGCACTCTCCTGAGTGCAGAGCCAGGAGTAACCCCTGTGTATCACCAGGTGTGACCTAAATTTCTACAATTTAGGATCCCATGAATTCAGAATAGAAAAGTGACCACCTGAGGTTTTCCTGAAGTGTTCCAAAGGTAAATATAAGTACTACTAAAAATTATCGTTTCATTTAACTGTTCATAATAATGTTTAGAAATGGTTTAGCTCAGGGCTGGTGCGATAGCACAGCGGGTAGGGCGTTTGCCTTGCACCTGGCCAACCTGGGTTCGATTCCCAGCATCCCATATGGTCCCCCGAGCACCGCCAGGAGTAATTCCTGAGTGCAGAGCCAGGAGTAACCCCTGAGCATGGCCGGGTGTGACCCAAAAAGCAAAACAAACCAAACCAAACAAACAAACAAAAACCCCTGCAGTTGGGGCTGGAGCTATAGCACAGCGGGTAAGGCGTTTGCCTTGCACGTGGCCTACCCGGGCTCAATTCCCAGCATCCCATATGGTCCCCTGACACTGCCAGGAGTGGTTCCTGAGTGCAGAGCCAGGAGTAACCCCTGTGTATCACCAGGTGTGACCCAAAAAAAAAAAAAAAAAAGTGGTTTAGCTCAATGGTCAAAAATCCACAGGGCATAGTTTCAAAGCCTGTCGATCTGTTTGCTAGGTAGCCTTGGATAAATCATAAAATACTTCTAAATCTAGTAAATGTTGTGAGAATTAAATGACAATGTATATGAAATATGTGAGACTAGCATGTAATAACCATAAATAGTTGCTATTACCAGTATCATCAAGGAGGTCTTAGGGGAGAGGGAGAGAGAGGGAGGAGAGAAAGGAGAGGTGGAGTGGGAGAGGGAGAGGGGGAGAGAGTAGAGAGAGAGGGAAAGAGAGGGAGAGAGAGAAAGAGAAAATGAGAGTGAGTATACCTGTAAGAATCAGAGAAAGCTACAATATCCAGGTTTCATAAACTAATTTTAGTTAAAATTGAACTTATTTACAAAAACTAAGGGTAAGGGAAACTACCCCAAAAAATAAAAGATTTTTTAAACTAAAAAGAACTGATTACAAGACAGAACTTGTAGGGTATACAACTTAAGATTTTATAAGCTTGAGTTATTTTATTATTCTGCAGAGATTTATGAGTAACAGTGCACTTATTCTTTGCCGTCATTATAACCAAAATATCAATACTGTTCTTAAAGGACAATCTTTTGCTTAGACCTGAGATAGCAACCAAAGGTGCTGTCAGAGATTACCTCAGATCTCTAGGTTGACTTCAAGCACGTTTTTTATTTATTATTTTTGTTTTTGGCCCACATCCGACAATGCTCAGGGGTTACTCCTGACTCTGAACTCAGGAATTGCTCCTGGCAGCGCCTGGGAGGGGGAGGAGGCCATATGAGATGCCACAGATCAAAGAGGGTCAACCGAACGTGGGTTGACCACATGCAAGGCAAACACCCTATGCTGTACTATCACTCTGGCCCCTTAAGCAAGTCGTGACCAATTCAGAAACATTACTGTAAAATAATATTAAGTGGATAATAATCACTTCCCGAAGCAAATGGAAACTATCAACTTAGAGATCAGAAACTACCCTCATTTCAGAGTAGTGACAGTATAAATAGGATCAAATCAACAATGCTCTTACCTGTCTTCCTGAGAATTCTTTCCAGACCGTCTCTTATTTTTAGCTTCTCGGGGAGATGATCGAATTTTCTTAGCTGGAGGGCCTGAATCTCTTCCATAATCTTCATCTAAAGAGACGAAATTAAAAAAATTCAACAAACTATATTATGATTTTTACATGTAGAAATCACCATTCAGAAATCACCACTGAAATACCTTTCATGTTCTTTTTTATTCCCAAGTTTTGTTTTGTTAAAGCACTGTGATTTACAAAGTTATTCACGGTTGGGTTTTTGACATACAATGTTCCATTATGGATCCGGTCACCAGTATCAACTTTCCTCCACCAGTGTTTCCAGGTTTCCCCTCTTACCCCCTCCTCAGCCCGCCACCTCAACAGGCATCTTTTAAAGTTTAATTATTAAAGTTTGGGTCTCATGACTTGAGTGTTGTTGACTCTATGGTTTGGATATTTAGCTGTCATTCCTAAACATGACCTTGACCCTCTCGCCTGTGGCTTCTCATCTGTCTCTTCTCCCTCTACTCTTTCATGCTCTTTAAAGAGTGAGGAACATTTCCAAATCATCTTTCATTCTGGAAAAAAAAATCATTTTGGGGACAAAGAGATAGTACAGCAGTCAAGGCACACGCCTTGCATGAGGCAAACCACTTTGTTTGATCCCTGGCACCACATATGCTCCCAGGAGTGACCTCTGAGCACGGCTAGTTATGGCCCCAGAACATGAATAAATAATTACTTCTTTTTCTATACACCTCCCTTTCTATTTCTTCTTCCTCACCCCTTTCTTCTCAGATATCTTTACTTCTACTATTAATGTCAACTGGTTTGTTATACTTTGTTGACTGTTCATCAATTTTATATCCATCCTTGTATTACACACGTAGGTGAAATTGTCCCTATTTATTTTTACCTTAGGCATTGTGATTTACAATCCAAACAATGAGAAGATTTCATGCATAAAACATTCCAGCGCTGCGACTGGAATGGTAGTTCAGCTGGTAGGGTGCTTAACTTGTACACAGTTGACCTGGGTTCTATCCCCGGCATCCCATGTGGTCCCCTGTGCACTGCCAGGGGTAATCACTGAGTGCAGAGCCAGGAGTAACCCCTGAGCATCAGTGGGTGTGGCCCCATAAAATAAAAAAACAAAAGACCAAACCAACTAACCCCATTCCAGCACCGCACTCTCTGCCACCTAGTGTCTCCCCCATCCCTTTAGCTCTCCCTCACCATCCTCTTGTAAGGCTATTCTTCCTACTAAAGACTAGTTCTCAGTTTCTGTTGCCTTTGGGCATGTAATTTCCTTAGTATGTGTTTTTTTTTGGGGGGGGGGAGTGGAGGGGGAGGTTACTCATGGCAGTGCTTGGGGGACCATATGGGATACTGGAAACTAAACCTGGGTCAGCCACATGTATTTAATTCCCTTCAAGTATTTAATACATGTATTATTTCTGGAGGTTGGGTCCTGTTACTTTTCTTCTCAGGTTTTTGTGCTCAGGTCACTCCCAGAAATGCTTGGGGGACAACTAATGCTGGGGATTAAACCAGGATGGCTGCACACAAGGCAAGTCCCTTAACTCTTGTACTACTTCTTGGCCTGCTTGTTTCTTTCCTGTTTTGATGGGAGTGGTGGAGGAGGGGGTCATGACCGATGGTGCTTAGGGCTTACTCCTGGCTCTGTGCTCAGAGATCACTTCTAGTGTGGTTTTGGGTGCCAAGATAGTATCCTGGGTCTGCTGCGTGCAAGGCAAGCTCCCTACCCACTATACTATCTCTCCAGTCCCGGCTTACTCTTATTTTAATAGCTATATATTTCCTGAGGTTTTTTTTTTTATTAGTGAATCACCATGAGTTACAGTTATAAACTTGTGAACTTTCATGTTTGCATTTTGTTTATATCCCTCCACCAGTGCCCAGTTCCCTCCACCAATATTTTCTGAGTTTTTTCAAAGTACACAAATTATCTTTATAAAGTTATATTTAAGAGAAAAGAAACAAGTAGTACATATATCTGGAAAAGAATGAGATTAAAAACTCGTTCTAAAAATCCTTTTATGAATATGATATCTCTGTGTCTGCTTATGGCTCATACCAGGTAGTGCTTGAGGGCTACTCCCAGTTCTGTGCTCGGGTATTGCTCCTAATGGTGCTCTGGGGACCCTGTGAATCCAACTAGGGGCCCTACATGCAAAGCATGAGTGGAGTATGGCTAAGACTGAGAATTAAGATAACTACTCAGCTATGATAAATCAGTTCACAAATCAAAGTTGCTTCATAAAATATTCTCATCTTCATTACTTTCTTATGTAAAAATCTTAAATATAGTCAGATAGTTCACATGGCTGGTTCAACACTTGATACTACATATGGTTCTCTGAGTACCAGCAGAAGTAAAGGAGTGACCCTGAGCACAGAGTCAGGAGTAAAGCCCGAGCATATCTAGGTGTGGCCCAAACCACCCCCTTAAAAAGTTTAAAAAAAGGAAAAAAGAAAAGAGTGTGCCGGGGGAGCACACTTGGTTATGTTCAAAGGCAACTCTTGGTTCTGTGCTCAGGAATTATTCCTGGAAGTGCTCATGGGACCATAAAGGATGCCAGGGATCGAACCCAGTTGGCTGTGTTCAAGGCAAATATCCTTACTATTTCTCTGAACCCCTCAAAAAAGAAAAATCTTAAGTGATCCCCATTAACAAAATCTATAGATTAAAAAAAAAAAGTAACTTAGAGCACAGAACGGGAACAGTCCCTGAGTATGGTTTACTATAACCCAAACAAAACTTAAGACTGGGCTGAGGGTCAGAAAGATACTACAGTACGTAGGGTGTTTTCCATGCATGTGGCTGACCGGGTTTAATCCCCAGCATGCCACATGGTCCCTCGAGCACCTGAGCATCACCAAGTGTGGCCCCCAAACAAAAACAACTCCCCTAAAACATGAGACTGGGGATGTATGTGTTTGCCTTATATGTGTGGGTCCCTGGGTTCGATCCCTGGCACCATAAATTACAAATTCCAGGGCTGAGAAGAGCTCGAAGGGCCAAAGTGCATGCATTTTTTATTTATATCCAGGAGCCCTAAGTTTAAGTCCTGACACAGACACTAGCTCTGTACTCAAAACAAAAAAAATTAATTCAAAAGCAAGATAGGGGACTAGGGATGTAACTCTGGATTTGATTTGATACCTTGCACAGAAAATGACATAAGCCAGCAATTTCCCCCAAGTCTACCCAACTTACAGTTTATTGAAATCACAAAACGTACCGGCATCATCAGATTCCTGAAACTGTGAATAATCAACGACCTTCCTATTTCTGTAGAAAGAAGAGATGCTAGTTAAAATCAGAGAAATTTGTTGGGCTTTTCTAAAATATGAGAACGTACATTTATTTTGATAAACAATTAACTCTCTGAAAATCATTTTTCAATAGGTTCCTCCAACTCAACCAATATACCTCACATTTTGTTACAGGAAAGTGAAGCTTAAACCAAAATGAAAGCATAGTTCTCATATTACTCACAGTGATAGTTCAAATGCTATTCCTTCCCACAAAATAATTCCCTACTTCCCAAGCATACATATGTAAGACAACAAAACAAGTCAAACTATGACTCTTCAGAGACGTGTATAACAAATAAGAATTGCAAATGTTAGTCTGACTCCTATACTTGACAAATAGATTCTTACTGATTAAGGCAAAGTGACTTAAAAAAAAAAAGTTCGTGATTAGGCCACACCTGGCAGAGCTCAGGGGCTACTGTTAGTTCTGTGCTCAGGCGTCACTCTCAGTAGTACTGAGAAAAATCATATGCAGAAAAAGGGGTTGAACCAGGGTCAGCCATTTGCAAGGTAAATTCCTTAATTATTATACTATTTCTCTGGCTCCCCCCACACATTAATTTTTATTTGGCTTTGTTTTATGGCCAGCAGTCTCAGAACTGATGCCCTGGCAGTTTTGAGCGGACCATATATGGGGCCAGCCAGGTATTTTAGCCAGGGTCAGTGGGATGCAAGGCAAGTATCTTAATTCCTGTACTAGCTCTCTGACCCCCCCCCAAATATTTATTATTGAGGTATCAAGGTTATAATAGTGCTAATATTAATGTTTTTGGTATAAAATTCACCTTATCTTCACTGTCACAAAAATGCCAAAAACCCTTCACCAATGAGTAAAGTGATTTTAAATAATTACATACATAAACAATGGTGACAGTTAAAGTTGTACTGAGAAGGAAAAAAAATTTAAACTGATCAATTCAAAACATTCTTCTATTGGGCTGGAGTGATAGCACAGCGGGTAGGGTGTTTGCCTTGCATGCGGCCGACCCGGGTTCGATTCCCAGCATCCCATATGGTCCCCTGAGCACTGCCAGGGATGATTCCTGAGTGCAGAGCCAGGAGTGACCCCTGTGCATTGCCGGGTGTGGCCCAAGAAAGAAAAAAGAAAAGTTCAAGATTCTTCTATTAAAGGGTCTGTAATAGGCCAGCACTGAAAATAAAGGGTATAAAAAAATAATAGGAAGTGCTGTCATAGCACTGTCATCCTGTTGTTCTACTTGCTCGAACGGGCACCAGTAACATCTCCATTGTGAAACTTGTTACTGTTTTTGGCATATCGAATACGCCATGGATAGCTTGCCAGACTTTGCCGTGCGGGTAGGATACTCTCAGTAGCTTGCTGGGCTCTCCAAAACGGACGGAGGAATTGAACCAGGGTCCGCCTCATGCAAGGCAAATGTCCTACCCACTGTGCTATCACTCCAGTCCAATAATTTATGTAAGATAAGCAAAATTTAAACTAACATTACAGAACCAATATCACAGAAACAGAAGGGAGACAAATATTGAGACTTTACAAAAAAAAATAAAGTAAACTCTAATCCATATACTTTTTTTTTTGCTTTTTTGGGGGGAAACTACTCAGGAACTACCCCTGGCAGTGTTCAGGGGACCATATGGGATGCTGGGAATCAAACCCAGGTCGGCCGGGTGCAAGGCAAATGCCCTACCCGCTGTGCTATTGTTCCAGTCCCATCCATAGAAATACTTTTAACGTGTAAGCAATACAAACTGGTGGTTGGGTAAGAATTTTTTTTTTTCCTTTTTGGGTCACACCCAGCGATGCACAGAGGTTACTCCTGGCTCTGCACTCAGGAATTAGCCCCTGGCAGTGCTCAGGGGACCATATGGGATGCTGGGAATCAAACCCGAGTCGGTGGCGTGCAAGGCAAACACCCTACCCACTGTGCTATTTCTCCAGTCCCAAGAATAAGAATGTTAAAAAGAACTACTTTGATATAGTCAAGAAAAGTATAAGGTTTAAACTATCCTAAAACTCTTGTTCAGTCAAAGGGAATGCTATTAGATTCTAAAAAATATTTTTGAGATATATATGGGCTGGAGTGATAGCACAGAGGTTGGGCGTTCGCCTTCCACACTGCCGGACCAAGTTCGATTCCTCCGCCCCTCTCAGAGAGCCCGGCAAGCTACCGAGAGTATCGAGCCCGAGCGGCAGAGCCTGGCAAGCTACCCGTGCGTATTGGATATGCCAAAAACTAACAATAAGTCTCTCAACGAGAGACGTTACTGGTGCCCACTCAAACAAATCGATGAGCACGGGAGAGATATGTAATACATAATGCATCTATATGCATGTTTATATATTAACAAATTATTTGGTATTTCTAAATTAGTACGTTAAAACAGTATAAACTTTTAGAGACTGGCAAAAATAATAGGAAAGCCTTATAAATTTATATAGCTACTTAATTTTATTAAATTATTTCAAGTACTTCCCTCTAGGTAATACACTTATTTATATTTAATTTTTTGAGTGAAGCTATATTTATATATATATATATTTAATGAATCACCATGAGATAGTTACAGACTTACAAACTTTCATGATCATGTTTCAGTCATACAATAATCTAGTGCCCATTCTCTACCACCAATGTTCCCAGTATTCCTCCTGCCACCCCATCCCTACCTCCACCCCCCGCCTCTGTGGCAGGCACATTTCCTTTTGGTCTCTCTCTCTCTCCTTTTGGGTATTATAACTTGCAATATAGGTAGTAAGTGGCGATCATGTTTGGTCTTCTAGTCTACTTTCAGCATGCATCTCCCATTCCGAGTGAGCCCTCAAGCATCATTCACTTAGTGGTCCCTTCTCTATCCCAGCTGCCTTTACCCCACCAAGTGAGGCCGGCTTGGAGTCGAGGAGCCATGCTCCTGGCCCTTATTTCTATTATCCTTGGGTGCTAGTCTCCCATTCTGTTATTTTATATTCCACAAATGAGTGCAGTCGGTAATGCACTTTTTTTTTTATTTTTTAGGCTTTTTGGGTCACACCCGGCAATGCACAGGGGTCATTCCTGGCTCATGCACTCAGGAATTACCCCTGGTGGTGCTCAGGGGACCATATGGGATGCTGGGAATCGAACCCGGGTTGGCCGAGTGCAAGGCAAACGCCCTATCTGCTGTGCTATCACTCCAGCCCCGGTAATGCACTTTTTAAACACAAACAAATTTTAACTCCTCTTTTCCCATTTCATAACTATATTTAAATTTGAAAAAAAGTATTATTTCTGGTTTTGCAGAGTAGGAAATTATTTTTAGGTTGTGCCAGGAACTGAACCCAGGGCTATACACATATGGAATAAGCCCTTAACCAATGAACTACATCCCTATCTACCTAGAACATCAGGGACAGAAAGCAAGCACAAGTCCTTTTATAAAATATGTCATATTTTATGGGATAGGATGGATTCTGAATAAAAAAAATCTTTTGCAGTTCCTGAGAACAAATCCAAGGTATTTGCTTTACCACTGAACCATACCCTTGGCCCACCAAAAACATCTTTGGGGCCAGATATTGGAAAAGAAAAGAATAAGTACCATTGCCTTTGAGACAAAATGAAGGCTCTTGATGAATTTTGTCTTGATTTTCTTTGGTCCACCAATACAGTTTTTCTCACTTTGTTTCAATGAATCAAGACAAAAAAATATATAGTGTTGCTATATCCAACTAGATTTTATTACATGAAATTGACTTATATAGCCAAGGTACAACTATTACCTAAAATTTACTAGGATATCTAAAACAGCATTATTAATTTCACTGATGAGTTACTTAGACTAGTCAAATTCATCTGACAAAAAGTAGAATGGTGTCAACTTCTAGCGGCTGAGAAGTTAGTATGTGTAGTTTAAGTTTTGCTAGAGAAATAGTTCCGATAATTGGACGGTGAATGGTGACAATGCATTTAACACTACTGAACTTCACACTAAAAAAATGGCTGATGGTCAACACTATAATTTAAAAACAAAATAAAGTAGTTTTCCTTCCAAAACTACTTTAAGAGGGTTAGTAGTTTCTGCCTGCTATGTTCTCGCAAAATTGTTATTTTCAATAACAGATGCCATGAAAGATTACTGTTATTTTTTTAAAGTTTATTTGATACACTCTTAATGTGAAGATACCTTTTCTGTTTATCTTATAATGAAGGGAAATAAAACAAGGAGCCAAGGAAAATTAAGAAAATATTGAAACAGGCTTATTTTGGAGCCTGAGCAACAGTATAGCAGTTAGAGTGTTTGCCTTGCACGAAGCTGTTTATATGGGCTCCCAGGGGTGACCCGGGGCAAAGAAGCCAGGAGTTAGCCCTGGCATCAACGGGTGTGGCCTAAAAAGAAAAAAACACCCTCCCCCTAAAAAAAAAAACCCCAACAAAATAAGGCTTGTATTATTTTTTGGTTTATAGGCCATACCTGGTGGTACTGAGGCTGCTCCTAGCACAATGCTCAGAGACCATGCAGTGCTAAGGATAGAACCCAGCCCTTCTGTGTTGGAAAGCAAGCATACAGTCCTTTGGTCTATCTCCCTAAGAAAATAAGGTTTTACGGGCCAGAGAGACAGTACAGCAAATAGGGTGCTTTATTTGCAGGTGGCCAACCTAAGTTTGATTGCTGAGCACCCTATATTGTCGCCCAAGCACTGCAAGGAGTGCTTCGTAAGCACAGAACCCAGAGTAAGCCCCAAGTACTGCCAGGTGTGGCCCCGAAACAAACCAAATAAACAACAAATAAGAGCAAGTTTAAAATCTCTTTCCCAGGCTGGGGGAGACAGCTGGGCAGGCTGGCTTTCCAAATGCTGGAAACTGAGTACACACCAGGGCACCACATGCTCCACAAGGCCCCAGACACCAACAGACTCGATCAGCAATGCATCCTCAGACCCTGCCCCTAAACCACCAATTCTCCAAGCCCCCAAATAGCATTACCTAAAAATAAAATTTCTTAGATTTCAATAATTAATTGTGTAAGACTGAAATTACATGCATAACAATCACAGCTTTACTCATGCTGGTGTGACGACAATGAAAATGTCAATACAATTTCTGGGTTTCAGATGAGAATATATAAGGGAGGGTAACCAGAACCGTGAGGTTATATCATAAAGAGCAGTGGTAGCTCAGAGGGCTAGAATGCACATTTATAAGGCCCCAAGTTAAATCTTCCACCTTGCACTTACCCCTCCCCCACGACAGCAGAACAATGGGTTAAGTTGGGATTTTTAACCTGCAAAAGGGAAATACTACGTTGGGTTTTATAAAGCAAACAAAATAAATGTATTTGCTTAGCTCTGGTGACCACAATAAAGAATGGGTTCAACACAGAACTAACAGTTTGCTAATGATGGTTACTCCCTTTTGTCAACTGCCAGAAACATTCATGAAAGTAATTATATTGTAAAAAGTACAGAATCTTTGTTAGCAGGAATCTTGGTTTTAGAGCTTTTTACAATATAATAACTTAAAGTTTTTTTCCTTTTATTTTTTGGGGCCACATCTGGCTGTGCTCAGGGCTTACTAAACCTGGCTCTAGGGTCAGGGCTTACTCCTGGTGGGGCTCTGGGCAATGTAAAAGGATTCTGGGGATCAAACCTGGGTCAGTTACATGCAAGACAAGTGCCCTCCCTACTCAGTGTACCTTATTACTCTGGCCCAGATTTTTTAAGTTTAGTTCCCTGTTCTAAGTTACTTAACAAATGCACAGATGTCCTGTTACTTGACAAGTTATTATATAAAATTAAATCTTCATGTAAATAAAATTTTAATCTAAAGCACAATAAAAAGGATGGCTTCATTAACTGCACAAACCTCCCTTCAAGTAAGTATCTGCTGTTGTACAGGCATTGTGCTGGATAAGGGATACAGAGTAAGTATAGAGTCTAGTGGAGGACATAGAAGTGTAAGCAAATGCTTACTATATGGTAGATATATTCAAGAAATTATTCAAGTAAAGAAGTAGCCAACAGTGTAGAAAATTTTAGTGCCACCCACACCACACCTTTTCCCTATAGCGTCGCTAAGCCATGTTTTCTTCATAATCTGAGCTTCCGAAAGGAATCTCATATCACATTTCTGGAACATATTAAAGTAAGAAGTGATATTTAGAACCTAGAATTTTTTCTTATGAGACCTGGAGTAAAACAATGGCGTTTTCTCACCATTAACTTGCAACAACATATTTGAAGTCTGAGTAAGGTAAAGGAAATAAAAACTACATAAATTTGTGGAGGAAAATGCATCCATAGAGCTACAGAGACAGCGCAAAGGGCCGAGCTCATGCTCAGCACAGGGAAGTCTGGGTATAAGCCCCGCACTTAGAATCCCAGGACCCACCTGGCGCCCTGAACACTGCTGGAAGAGACAAAAATGAAACAAAAACCCGCCTCTAAACACCAAGAAGGAAAAGAGGGTCTAAGAGCACAGTGGATAGGGTGCCTGCGAGCCCCTGCACCACTATGTCCCCAAACACTGCCAGGAATGATCTGTAGCACAGAGCCAGGAGTAAGCCCTAGGCACAGCTGTGGCTCACCCCACTCCATCCGGAAAAAAAGGGGAAAAGAATAATGTAAATTATTCTAATGGCTCATTTTGATCACATAATAGTGATTTGCTTCATTTTTTGCTTTTCAAAGGTACTTATTCAAAACCACATCCTATTCCTATCAGAGATTTACCTTACACTGTCACTGTCATCCCGTTGCTCATCGATTTGTTCGAGCGGGCACCAGTAACGTCTCCACTGTGAGACTTGTTACTGTTTTTGGCATATCCAATATGCCACGGGTAGCTTGCCAGGCTCTGCAGTGCAGGTGTGATATTCTTGGTAGCTTGCCGGGCTCTCCGAGAGGGGTGGAGAAATCGAACACGGGGCGGCCACGTGAAAGGCGAACGCCATATCGGTGTGCTATCACTCCAGCCCTTACACATTAAAATTAAAATAATTTTTTATAAACTTGGAACTAAGAAGATATATTGGGATATAAAGAAAGACAAGCAATATTTAAGTTTTAAGGGCATAGGAAGTTTTCGCTGCCATTCTTATTGCCGCAAAATGCCATTACTTAAATGTCAAAGCTAAACCAAACCTTCAGTATAAAATGAGCATCAGAGGGAGAAGAGCAGAAAATTTCAACAAAGCATAGAGGTGAAAAACATGGATTTTGAGGGTGGAATAGCTCAACAGACCTTGCACGCTGTGGCCGTTGGTTTCATTGCCCCAACACAGTAGGTCCCCACCCCTTGCCCCCCCAGAAGGCCAGGACAACCTTCTAACACACTCTGGAGTAGTGCCTGAGCACCACCATGTGAGACCTCCCCTCAACAGACAAACAAACAAACAAACAAACAAAACAACAAAAAAAAGAAACAACCCAACCCACAGATTTAAAAAAATTGTTTTAAACTGTGGCTTTGCTACTTACTATGTCCTCGACTGAGCCAATTACTTCCCCTTGCTGAACTTCAGTTTCCTCATCTGTTCATAGGAATAACACCTATCTCTCAAGACTGTGAAGTGTCTGGTACCATGTAATAATTAGCAGCAGTTACTACTTGTAAGCACTTACTTGTTCGACCTTAATACCACCACAAGCTTGCACACAATACACAAACACTCAAATTTGTATCCAAAAATTACTTAGGTATGATGAATAAATCAACTTTGAAATGTCTTAGGTCTGGAATGATATAGTACAGGGATGAGGCATCTGCACACATCTAACCCCTGCCCAGTTTGATCCCCGAGTACAGAGCAAGGAGTAGGCCCTGAGCACTGCATGTGTGGTCCAAACTCCCCACTACCATATAGAAGTTCTTAGGAGCTAATTCTTGAAAAATCATCAGTGAGCTTTGAGAAAATACCCTATTTGTTATTTTAAGCACAGAAATGAAAGGTAAAGTAGGAAGCTAGGTAACACCAAAATATGTTTTGGGCAACAAACACCAATAACTTAAGCAGTAATTTAGAAGCAATATATATATATATATATATGCATATATATATATATATATATATATATATATATATTTAATTGAGTCACTGTGAAACTATGTGATTGGGTTTCAGGCATACAATGTTTGGACACGATCCCTTCACCTGTGTCCACATCCCTTCATCAACGGCTCCACTCCCATATTTGCATCCCTTCACCAATCTGCTTTTACCAGAGGTGCTTTTTTTAAAAAACTAAGTTTTGCACTGTGGTGTACAGTGCTATTGCTGATAGGGTTTCAAACCTAAGACTCTACCACCTTTCAGCAATAAAGTTAACTCCTCCCAGTTAACACTTCCTCCGATTGTTGCCTCCTCCCTGTTCTTTCCCCAGCCCCCTCACACGGCATATTTCCTACAGAATACCAGTTCTCATGTTCTTTGTTCCCCTTGTCTTTGGGTATTCATTATTCCACCACATGAGAGAGATAGTTCTGCCTGGTCTCTCTCGCTCTTAACTTTGCTCAGCATGACACTCTTCAGGTCACTCCGTGCAGCAGCATTAGAAGCAATCATCTTTTAACTACACTCTGATCACCTGCTTCTTTCTAATAAATACTAGCAAGTCTCCCCCAAATGCTTTCTTTTAGCAGCAAATAAGATCAGAACAGTGAAACCTCAAGTATGTTAAAAATCAATATTCTGCGGGCCAGAGAGAGAGTACAGGGGTAAGGTGCTAGCCTTGCACCTGGCCTACCCAGGTTTGATCCCCAACACCCCGTATAGACCTCTCAGCACTGCCAGGACACCACAGGGAATGGCCCCCAACAAAAAAATATACCCCCCTCCCCAATATTCTGAAGTCAAGGAAAACAGAATTTGAAGCTCGGACATTACCATACCTTTCAGATGACCTGATCTAACCTATAAAACTTTACTGATGAGACATTGAACTAACTCTAAAGAACGACAACAATCAAGCTACAGGTGAAGATATTTAACTTTCAAGCCAAATCCGAGGACCACTTAACAACTCCCTTAGTAGGCATTTAAAAGTATATTCAAAACATGCATTTCCAAAATGCAGTACTTTGCAGAGCTCTTCTCTAATTACCTGGGTGGTAAACATCTCAGATGGTTTGGTAAACATCAAATTAATAAAATCCTGTGGAACAATGTTTCAATCTATAGGTACAAGTCACTACTGAGTTCTGAAATCAATTGATACATAAACAGCAGTTTTTGGAAAATAGCAAGTATCAGAGAAAAACACACCCAAACAACACAGTAAGTTCATAAAACATGTTTAAATTATTTGCATTCTTATGTGAAGCAAACTACGATAAAATATTTTTCTTAACTTGAAACTTATTCTAAAAAGGGTGAGCAGTAATTTTGTTTTTTTAAGGCACTGGTTATTGACCCTAAGCCACAAAGGAGTAAATTTCTTCCTATTTCTTTTTTGGTCTTTTTTTTGGGGGCAGGGGGGGAGGCACACTGGGAAGAGTTCAGAGCGTCAGATGTGATGCTGCTGGGAATTTATGAGGGTTGGCCATTTCCACGGTGCAAGGAAGACGCCTTTACCCCTGTACTCTCTGTACCCTTGTACTTTCCCATTTGTCTATGTATAATGGAAGGGATCAAATTCAGTTCATATATGTGAGGTACATGCTTTAATATGACATACTTCCTAACCTCCACTTCCCAGGGACTCCAAACTTCAACAGGATAAGGGCTTAAACTGGAAAACATTTTTTAAAACAAAGATGGCATTAAGTGATCATAAAGATAGAACAGGGGTTAAGGTGCTTGCCTTGCATACAGCTGACATGGTTCAATCCCTGGCACTACATGGAGCCCCACAGTACCACTGGGAGCAAATCCCAGGCACAGTCAATGGCCCCCCAAGCAAAAGAAATGATGGAATTAAAGTAAGAAGAAAGGGGTAGGATGGATAGCTCAAAGGTAGAGCAGATGAAAGTGTACTGGAGCTATTGTATTTTAAAATCTAATACATTCTTACCCCGACCTTGTACCCTACTAACACATATCCCTGCAGATTTGGGGAGGTAGCAGAATGAGAGCACATGCCTTGCCATTTGTGAGGCCTACATAATTCCTGGCACCAGCACTGGAATAAACAAAGGTCCTAGGGAAGAAGAGAGTTTTTATTATCTCCCAAGATAAATCTATTCTAAGGAAAACCCAGTAATAATTTTCAGTGCTGAAATCTGCTGGTTACCAATTCTATCTAGTTGTACCAATAATTGTAACAGTAGTTAAAATGTGCTAGACTATGGTTGCCAGAGCACCACCAGGAATAAGCACACATCAAGGTGCGGCCCCACTGCCAAATACTATAACTTAAACAACAACAACACAGGACACTAACTCTTCCTGTCTCTCAAAAATTATTCATATGCAAATGTATTTCTCATGCGCAAGTATCTAATAACTTGAATAAACTTATTGGCAAAGCTTAAATAAATGCTTATGCTAAGACACCCACCCCCCAGCCCCGTTTTTTTGGGTCTCACCCTATGGTGCCTGGGGAATCATGCTGAGGATCAAACTGGGGCAAGTGGCAGACAAGACAAGCATGTCACTAACCCTAGTACACTAACCCCAGTACCTTAACCCTGTACACTAACCCCAGTATCTTAACCCCAATACACTAGCAAGCATGCCACTAACCTCAGTACACTAACCATGGTACCCTAACCCCAGTACACTAATAAGCATGCCACTAACCCCACACTTTAATCACAGTACCTTAACCCCTATACACTATAAGCATGTCACTAACCCCAATACACATTAAGATACCACAGTATCTTAATCACACTAACTACAACACCTTAATCCCTGTACTGTGCATTATTCTAGCCCTTTAGGCGAAATTTAAATAAGTACTAATTTTGATAGGCTCCAATCAAAGCAGTACTATGTGTAAAGAAATGTACATCAGGGCTGGTAGCATAGTACAGCAGGTCGCCAGGTGTGACTCAAACACTAAAAAGAAAAACAAAACCCACCTATATCAGATCTTAAAGTGGACCTGCATTCACCAGGTCAGAGGATACGATATTAGACATGCGGCAGAGAATGCCGCTGGCCCATTTGAATCCCCGGCACCATATATGCGTGCCCCAAGTACCACCAGGGGGTAGGAATAGCCAGGGCACTGCAACACAACTCACCCACCTTCCCCAAACAGGCAAACATTAAACACCTAAAGGGGCCACAATGCTGGTACAGCAGATAAGGTTCTTGCCTTTCATGTACCCGACTCAGGCTCAATTCTGAACATCCCAATATGGTCCCTTATGCACTGCCAGGTGTGGCCCAAAACAAACAACAACAAAAAAGGAACACCTGAAAATATTATACCCAGTTAGAACACTCTTGGCAACCTGTGGTCTGGCCACATACGGTATTTTATACCTATAATTATGGTTGTTTAGGACAGTTGCTATTTTATTTTTCAGATGTTATTTTAAACTGTGAGTGTAATTCTCTAACAGTTTTATTTCCTAAAAGTAGTTCATTTGTGAGGGAGGGGCGGGGGGGAACATTTTAAAAAGGGGGGAAAATGATCCCTGCTAAGTCAATTTATTCCTGTTGGACACATTTTCATATTGTGCCTAAGTCCTAAATGGTACCTCAACAATCCTAGAGACAATCTTCAACAATCCTTCATAATCTAGAGTAGCAAAGTAACATTTATTTATATTTTTAGAGCTAAGATTTTAAAATCCAGAGCCAGGGAGATGGTTCAAAGGGCTGAAGCAGCAGGGGGAAGCCCAGGCTTAGTGCTCAGTACCATAGTCCTTTGAGGACAGCTGGGAGAGTCCCCACCATTGCTAAGTGGACCAAAACTGAAAAGAAAAAAGAAAATAGAAACAAACTAAACAGCATGATCAATCAATACTTTATAACTCAACACATTCACTATATAAACCTAGGCAGGGGATTAACTCCAATTCTGCATCTCCATGTTATGTTCCCCCGTAGTTGACTGTTAATGGGTTTTAAAAACTAGAAAAATCAGTCACCTTAATTTACAGTGTCTACCAAATTAAATCCATTTGAATTTTTAATTATTTTTGGGGGAGTGTTGCAAGCTGAGTGATGCTCAGCGTTTACTCCTGGCTCTGCACTCAGGAATCATTCCTGGAGATGCTCAGGAGACCATATGGGATTCAGGGGACCAAACCCGGGTCAGCCTCATGCAAGGCAAGTGCCCTACACATTGTGCAAATGTGATGATTCTCTTATACCATTACTGTGTTCCCGAGACAAATCCTAACACAGATATTCTAATACATGTTATGTTTAGCTGACATATAAATTTTTATGTCATTTTATGTCATTACATGTCATTTATAAAAAGAAGAAAATGCCTGTATATAATAAAATGTAAAGTGCCACTTTGGGAGGGGAAGGGGCCACACCCTATGGTGCTCAAGGGGCTACTTCTGGTTCTGCACTCAATTACTCCTGGTGAGCTCGGGGAACCATCTGGACTACTGGGGATAGAACCCAGGTTGACACTGCAAAGCAAAAGCCCCAGAAGTGCCACTTTCCTAAATTTACATGTTTTCCCTACAAAATCATTCCAACAAACATTCCATAGCCTCCAAGTAATGCAGGTGTTTTTCATTATTCAAATGTGTTCTTTCCTCAAAGTTGGTCTTCCCCATAAAATTCTAATTATTAACATGTTAACAGCAGAAACAGAAGGGCTACTTTAAGAGAAACACCCTGAGGCAATGTGACCCATTGTAAAGAGTACACTGGCTTTAGATTAGCCATACTTAGATGTGAATTCCTGATTATTTTTTTAATAGTTAGGTGAACTGAGCCAGTTCCCTAATTTATCCAGGTCTCAGAAGTGAAACAGGAATAATGTATATACCTTGCATGCAGAGTTATTTCAAGTAGTTGCTCAAAAATGAGTTTCATCGAATTTTGAAATGGTTTTACATTTTCTAAAACTAAAGAGCAGAAAAGACTTGTTAAAGGCCCACAACTTAAAATTTCAAAATGCTCTGAAAAATGATTCAAAACTTTTTGATGTTAAAACCTAACTGGACCCTTAAACACTAACGGTTTGTTTTTATAGTTTGGTGTTTATTTTAGTGCGAACAATTCTTAAGTGTTAATAGAGATGTGTCTGATTATGGTACCTTTCAGATTCATGGGTGATTACACAATAATAGCATAGGCAGCCTATTACCTATTTTAAATTTGGAAAGTGTGAACTCTCAAACACATCAGGTCCAATAGTTTTAATCTCAAGATTTTGGAAATTTTTGTTGCAAATGAAAGAATAAGATAGAAATTAGTCTAAATTCACTTTACCATATTATTTCTACTTCAAATCCTTTGATTTCAATAATCCTGATGAGTATGTAAATTAATCTCTAAATAGATTAGCTCTTTATTTTTGTTTGTTTGGGGGCCATATCCGGCAATGCTCAGGAATTATTCTTGGCTCTACACTTAGGAATTACTATTGATGGTGTTTGGGGGACCATATGGAATGCTGGGGATTGAAACTGCGTCGGCCACAAGCACCTCATACGCCCTACCCACACTGTTTGACTGCTTCGTCCCCGAAGATCTAGTTTGATTTTGCAGTTCCAAGAATAAAACCCGGGTCCTCAAACATGCAAGGCAAGCGCTCCCTACCACTGAGCTATATCCCTCCCCTAGAAAAATACTTCTAATGAAGAACCTCAGCACTAGGGCTTATAGGGTGAGGCCCTAGACTCAGTGCTGGCACTGCATAGTAATGAAAGTAATAAATAGAAATAATAAAAATAATACTCAATTTATAAAGAATCTGAAAATTATTTAAAACACTGAGCTAAATGGGCTGGAGCGATAGCACAGCAGTTGGGCGTTCGCCTTTCACGTGGCAGACCCGAGTTCGATTCCTCCGCCCCTCTCGGATAGCCCGGCAAGCTACTGAGAGTATCGAGCCTGCGCGGCAGAGCCTGGCAAGCTACCTGCGAGTATTGGATATGCCAAAAACAGTAACAATAAGTCTCTCAATGAGAGACGTTACTGGTGCCTATCTAGAACTTACCCATCATTTAAGAGTGTTAATAAAAAAAATTACTCCACTATCTTCATGCCAAATACTAGGGGGAAAAAAAGACGGTTCCAACATTTGTGTTCAAATGGTTCTGCTTTAAGACTGAAGGTTCTATGACATTCAGTAACATATTCTTTTAAGATTGTGTGACATGGGGATTTAAAAAAATCCTACACTGGCTTTTTTTCCCCCACCAACCATTATCCAGAGACTCATAAAAACAACCTTGAGAGAGATCAACAAGATGCAGATTCTCTCAGACCCCGCACAAGGCTGAGTCATCCGGGATGCCCAGCACCCACCCAAACAGCACTCGCAGCCAAAAACCATACTCCACTATCGCGGCCACACTCCCAGCAGAACTCCTCTGCCTGGGACCAGCCTCTTCAAGAAATTAATCTGTTGAAAAACTCAGGTATGTGGGTTTTGTGACTGAAACCTCCAGGCTCTGAGTTAAGGATGGGTTGTGTCCTTCATCTCCCTGTACTTCCAGAAGCCCTGGAGTCATGCACACGTCCCCAGACGCCACCCAGTTAAAACATTTAACTCCAGCTGTATCACTTCATCTAAAATTTTGGTCTTCTGGAGTGACACCTCAAACTCTACAACAGGAGCCATACACTAACCTTGGATGGGATGTAATGTAGAAGGCATCCAATCTTGATTAACAAATATCAACACAGAAGGTTTAACGGATAATAGTTTAGTAATCTCTTATATAAGGGCTTAATGGCTCTGTGGTGAAATACAATATTCACTTTCTTCTGAGGAAATATTTTTTGATCATTCTTTTAGCACACTGTAGCAAGCAATATAAAGTAAGGTATCAAGGGCCTGCTGGGGTACGTGGTGGGGGACACAGGCTTAAGGGGTGGTTGGGAAAATTGGGGATAATGTTAATGGGAAGATGTAATGGTGGTGGGATTTGTGTTGATATACTGAATGTCTGTAGCAAATTGTCATGAAGAACTTTGTAAATCACAGCGGTTATATAAGGAGTAAGGGGAAAATGAAATTAAAAAAGAAAGTCCTACACTGCAGGACTGTGACAGGATAAAACAAGATAAAGTGAAAGCCTTGTTAGAGTGCCTAAGATTTTATTCACGATAAATGCTCATTTGGTAAATTAACAAAAACCACACATTGTCTTACTACAACTTGAATCTTAATTAAATAGTCATGCATGTAGGAAAATGTTATTAATTCCTCCTACTACTCTGACCTTGCAGAATGTGAATTATCTTTGAAGGTAAAACCTATATAAGAGCTTGTCTTTTTAGAGGAAAGTGACACTACCTGGAGGTTGGGGAGATAACTCGAAGGGCTAGTGCAGAATCTTTGTATGCTAGATGCCTGGGTTCAATCCCCAAACCGTATGGTCTCCAGCCCCCTTCCTCCCCACCCCCAAGCACCATCAGGGGCAGTCCTTCAATAAACAAGCCTGGAGTAGCCCTGAGCACTACAGGGTGTGGTCAGGCCTCCACATCCATAACAGTAATAAATAGTATACAGGCCCAAGCCTAATAAAATTGCACTTATACACAACCTGGGAGCAAAGAAAAGGAAACAGCATCACCTACAACAATGCAGTTACTAACTAGGATGTGAAGTTTTTGCTGGCTGTGAGGTCACTCCTAGGGGTGTTTACAAGTCATTCCCAGCGGTGCTCCAAGGTACCAGGGATCAAACGTGGGCTGGAGCATACTGAAGCACCAGCTAGCCCATCGACCTCTCTCCAGCTCAGATAGGGCCTCTCAGTCTTCCTGGGCATATGTGGCATGAAAAATCCCCCAATACCCTGAAATGTCAGGCTTCCGAATGTTCCCTTTAACTTTTTGAAACTAATCTTTCAGTAAGAGTAAATATCCAGTTTTAAAACCTAGACACATTCCGGGGGCTGGAGCAATAGCCCCCGGAATGTGTGGGTAGAGCGTTGGCCTTGCACGCAGCAGACCCAGGTTCGATTCCCAGCATCCCATATGGTCCCCTGAGCACCACCAGGGGTAATTCCTGAGTTCAGAGCCAGGAGTAACCCCAGTGCATCTCCAGGTGTGACCCAAAAAGGAAAAAAAAAAAACCTAGACACATTCCAACCAACTTCTTTGAAAAGCAAGCAACCTGAAAGCTTGGGAAACTGCTGGCTCTCAACAAAATTATAAAGATGACCAAGAATCTTTTAAAGACTAAGACTTACATTTCAAGATTCCTTGCAATCTAAAAGTACTCAGATAACATAAAGTACTTCTATTACAAAGATGTAAGTAAATCTATTGATTTAACTTTGGTCATAAGGAAACGGAATCTAAGCTTAATTTCAATAAATCTGGATTTTAGTATGAGATCAATAAATCAGAGAATTTTTTTCTCAACTTCCACAACAGCATTTTCCTTCCTCACAATGATTAAAGTCCTAAAGCACCTTGAAAAGTTAAAGTGCCATACACTAACCTTCAACACTTAGAAGGCTGAATGTAAAGTGGTAAAGAGAATGTGGGAGAGAGGTAGGGTGTGGGGAGATAGAACAGAAATTTAGACTAGACAAAGATTCTTTGCCAATTTTGGCATCTACTAGTTTGTGAACAGTGGCTGAAGTCTTCATAAGGTACTTGTAAAGTGGATTGTCTAAGTCTTCCTAGCTCGAAGGCTGCTATAATTAACTAAAATATGAGGGCTTGTGTTCACTGAGGTAAATACTGTGCAATGTAAAGAGAGCAAGATCCTGGACTGTGAAAGGGCTATTAAAAGCTCTGCTGTGGCTGACCACTTAATTCCCTTCATTCGGAAAGTGGTGTCGTGGGCCACTAGTAAATCTCTCAATCTTTTGAAAATGTCTAATACTATAAAAATGAGTAATATAGTAAAAGTGAAAGTCTAAGAAATACAGGCTTTATACATGGGCCTGGGGGCAGAAATATACCATGAAAGATGAACCTAACAATCATTTTTTCATGCTGGGGGGGTTGTTAAACAAGGCCAACCATTCTTCCATGCGGGTCAATGTCTATTATTAGTCTTTTCGTTTAATACACTAAAGTACATAGATTCTTCAGTTGCACCTTGAAACAGAAGCACTTTCCTAAAACAGGACTTTTATTGCAAAATTTAACAGACCACCAAACTCAAGTTTAATTCTTTCTGCTTTATTATTGGTCATGGAGTATATTAGAGACTTTAAAAAGAAGATACAGACTTTATCACTAAAATATAACCAGAAACCAAATTACTTTGAAATTAATGATTCCCCCCCACATCCCCAAAGCCCAAGGTAAAATTAACTTCATTCTCCAGAGAGGAGCAGATAAACACAGTTGAAATTTTTAACAAATCCTGAGCAAGAAAAAGTTACGTGTTAAGTCCCAAGGGCTCAAAACCAAACCAAACAAAAAAATCCCGGATACAATGCACTTCATATATTGGATTCCCCACTGGTGAAATTAAAATTTCAAGCTTCCGTATTCCAATCTGGGAACACAACTTCTGGCAGATGAGTGTGTAAATCACAACGGCAAGATCATTCAAAAAAAAAAAAATCTAGTGGAAGTTTAAAAAAGTACTTTATTTCCTTTCAGAAGACAAGACGATCCAATCCAGATAATTCTTTTATTATACAATTGTCTATTTAAACCCGCTCCCCAAGGAAGTAAGTGGACGGCAGCGGACGGGAGACACTGGGCTATTTCCAGGCCGGCAACGCCAGCGCGCGCGCGCTCTCTCTGCTCTCAACTATCTAGGCGGGCTCCGGGCCGCGCGCTAGCGGGTCTTCCAGGGGAGGGGGGGTGGGGGGCTGCTAGCGGGTCTTCCAGGGGAGCGGGGGGTGGGGTGGGGGGCCGGAGAGGATGCGGGCCGGAGGAGGGGGCGCGGCAATCGAGGCAGGACCAGAACCCGGTGGAACGAAACTTCCCCGAGCTCTAGGTCAAACACTTCCGCTCTTCCCACAACTTGGAATGAAGAAGGGTGTGTGTGCGGGGGGTGGGGGCGACAACTGTCGAGGCCCTTGCCACCAAGCCCTTCCCCCGCGTTCCCGGGAAGCGCCCCCGCACGCCGCGCCGGGGCGCCGTGGGCCGCGGCGGTCAAGGACGGCGATGCCCGGCGCCACTGACCGGCCCACGCTCCACACAATAGCGGGAGCACGGGCGGCGGGCGAGCCCGCGCGGCCGCCAACTTGCTGCGAGGCTCCGAACCCCGGTCGCGCCCTGGATTGGGAAAGTTGTTCAGGGGGAAAGGGGTGTGAGTGTGTGGCGGGGCGGGGGTGACAAAAGCGTCCCGGGCCGTGCGCGCCGGGCTTTGGGTGGCGCCGCGCGCACACGCACACACACCTCCTCCCTCGCCGGGCACGGCCGATCCCCGAGGAAGGCCGCGGCCCGCGCGCCGACGCGGGCGGCGACACCCTCGCGCCCTGCCCCCTCCCCGATCGCTCGGGGCCCCGTCGCGGAGTCTCTCTCCCAGTCAGTCGAGCCCGAGCTCGAGCCCAGAGCGCGGCGCGGGGCCCGCCCCGGGGGCGGAGCCGGCGGCCAGCCCCGCCCCCGAGCCGGGAACTCCCGCGTGCGTCGGGGCGAGCGGAGCCCCGCACCCCGCGCCGGCCGAGCGGGGCAGGGGCACGGACGTGCCCGCCCTTCCGCACGTAAGGTGGGAGCCGCGTCCCCGGGGCGGGCGCCGGGCTCCCGGCACGCTCCGAGGGGGCGCGCTCCCAGGAGGAGGGGCCTGGCGGGGGCTGGGGGGGGCGGGGGACGCTGCCTTCACGCCCCCACCCCGCCGCGGGCGGCGCACCAACACCCCGCCCGCTCCAGTGCGGCGGGTGGGGGAGGCCGCCCGGCAGCCCTGCAGCGGCGCGCGGCCGCCACCCAGGCCCCCCGCGCTCAAGGGCGCGCGAACGGGCCCCGCAGGGGAGGAGGCCGCGCGGGCCACCCCCGAACGCCGACTCCGGGGCTGCGGGTGCCCCCCCCAACCCCCCGCGCCGTTTCTCCGCCACTCACCCCCACCCCACCCCACCCCCCCCCTCCTCCAACCCGCTCCAGGCCTCGGACTCCGCACTGACCTGACAGGCCGAGACATGTTCGCCGTCGAAACAGGACCGAGTCGAGAAGCCAGAGACCAGGACCCCCCCCACCCCGCGCGCTCGGCGCCCCACCCCCCCCAACTTCGGCCGACGAGGCCGCTGCCGCCGAACCCCGAGCTGCAGGCTCCTCAAACTCCGCCGCTCCTTGGTTCAGGGCCCCTTAATCAGACGAGCCCCCCGTTCCCCCGTCTCTTCAAAATGGATGAATCAAACCAGCCGAAAATGCGCCAAAGCCGCGGTACAACCGAACACACTGTTGCTTGCGGGCTCCGCCCCGATACGCCCTGTCATTGGCGGCTGGTGCCAGATGCGCCGAACTCATTAGTCCGTTTGAATCATCACGTCTCGCAAGCCCCGCCCCGCTCTCTGATAGGCTCCGCCTCCTCCGTGGGGTCCAATTAGTCAAGATGATTTGAGAGCGCACGGCCGCAAAACAAAAATGGTCGCTGCTCGCTTTCCACTCCGCCCCCTGGTAGCCACTCCGGAGTTGCTGATTCGTCTTGGGGCGCCCCGTGGAATGACTTGGAAAATGATTTATGTAGGATTCGAGGCTGGTTAGTGTTAGTTTAACGGTATGTTATGTCGCCTGCCTCCATAATCTAGAAATTCCACTAAATCGCAGAACCCGTGGGCTTACGCGGCTGATTCGTCACTAAGTGGCTGCTGCAGAATTGGAGGGAAATTACATAGTTTCAAAAAATTTGACCTTAAACCCACAAGCTTCTTCCCCTGGCTTCAGTGTTAACCCTCCGGGTCCCAGTTTTGCTGCGGAAGTAGAGGTGGCAAGCCCATAATCAAGGAATAACTTCACTTTCTATTTCCGTTCTCCCTTCTGGACCTTGAGATCTGCTTCAGGATCATTATAAACTCAAACCCAAACTGCACTATTTCAGGGAGAATCGGTACCTTAATGATCTGAACCTGGAGCTCTGGGATCACAGATGTTTCCGTTTCAGTCTTGAATCCATCATTTAATAGTTGTGCAAATGTATCCGTCTGCTTTTATTTTTTTCTTATGCAAAAGGGGGAATGATAGTGTCTACTTCATATAGGGTATTAGTATTAAGTGAGTGAAGTATGAAAAGCCTCGGTAAGCGCGATATATCTCAGTAAGTGCTATATAACGGGCCTGATCCCTGAGTCGGGATTGTGGGGCTGCCTTAAGAATTCAGAGTCAGATTACCAAGGGTGACAGAACATTCTCTTTCAATCCTCAAAATTTAAACCATTCTCTTTAAAAATTTTTGGACGCCTAAAACTTTCAGAGAATCCCTGTGGGTACGTTTACCTGATGATGGTAAAAATAGACTTCAGTCCCTGCACTAGGCAGCCTGTTAATAACCAACTGAGGATACACTACATAGACAAACAAACTCATCACTGTCTGCCTCTGAAAGTCAGTCTGGCTTCTCCCGGAGAGGAAAATAGCATAGTCCTGCAGTGAACCATTAAATATGTTATCTTTTGCCTCTTCCAAAGACTCTACTCTTTCCACCCCAATACACACCCCTCCCCCAACATACACACACACACACACACACACACACACACCCCTTTTATTTGAAGTAAGGGAATGCATAACAATGGGTGGTGGATCTGGCTCAAAGGGCATGCTTTGCACCATGCTTTGCACCACACTTTTATGGAGTATAATTGGGATCAAGAATAGTGTCCCCTCGGGCTGGAGCGATAGCACAGCGGGTAAGGCATTTACCTTGCATGCAGCCTATCCCGGTTGGATTCCCAGCATCCCATATACTGCCAGGAGTGATTTCTGAGTGCATGAGCCAGGAGTAACCCTTGAGCATCGCCGGGTGTGACCCAAAAAGCGAAAAAAAGAAAAAAAAGAATGGTGTCCCTGGATACCCTGGGTGTGAGCCCTGAGAACTGCACAGAAGTCGTTCCCCCTCCAACCCCCAAAGAGATATAGTATAAAATGTACTTTTAGATGTGCAGCTCAGTAGCATTATGTATCCACCATTTATCTCTAAAACCTTTTCACTTTCTGAATTGAAATTCTGAACCCGTATTGAACCCTAACACCCAGAGCTTCTCACTCCACCCCCTGGGAACCATCACAACTTACTGTCTGATTTAATGAACTTAACTAGTATAGGAACTACATGAGTGGAATCACACAGCATTTATACTTTATTTGCATGTATCAGAAATTGCTACAAGGTAGGTCAGGGATGTAGCTCAATCGCAGAGCACTTGCCTTGCATATGTGAAGGCCTGGATTCCATTCCTGACACCACATGGTCCTCTGAGCATCACTAGCAGTAATCCTAACACAAGACTGGGAGTAGCCTGGAGCTCTGTTTGGTGTGGCCCCAAAACAAGCAAACACTAATGTAGCGTTGTAAAGACTAGATAACATTTCATTGTATTTACATACCACTTATCTATTCAAGAATAATTCATATTACTGTCATATTACTGAGTGAGGGCTGATAAGATAGTACAGCAGGTCCATTAGCCTTGCATGCAGCTGACCCAGGTTTGAGCCCCAGCATCCCATATGGTCTCCTGAGCACTATCAGGACTGATTCTTGAACACAGAGCCAGAAATGATCTCTGAACATTGCTGGGTGTGGCCCTGAAACTAAACCAAGCAAACAAAAATCCCAGTGCATGATGGGTATTGGAATACTGTATGACTAAAAATTATGAGTAACTTTGTAACTATATCCCAGGTGATTCAATTAAAAAATATTTTTTAATCCCAATGCAGAGGCTGAGGTAGTGCAATAATCATGAGCTCCTTGTTGGAGGCTGTTTGTTTAGGTCAACACTCATATTTGGCAAATATCATGATATGATATTGTTGCAAGGAGGTAAAGAAATTCGTGTTTCTCATGTCTTAGGTAGTAATAGTAAAAGGAGCTGGCCATAGTTAATATGTCAAAGGATGTGGAAGGCCCAGAATAGATCTTCTTGTCCTTGCCTTTGCTGGGTATAGTTCAAGGCCATAAGGATGGACTAAAAGGGTTTCCTTCTTCCAAGGGTCCGTGCCAACCTCACCTCTCCTTTAGCTTCAGCTCACATCTTTCTTTGATTTTTTTTCACTCAGTATTTCAAAAGGTAATATCTTACAAGAACAGGAAGACTTGAGACCCAAATTCCTAGGATCAGAGAGCAAGAACAAAGAGTAAGTGCTCATATTAAGTCAAGCTTATATTGTGACTGTGACCATGACCCTGGTTTGAACTCTGGCCCTGCCAGATATGGCCCATGAGCACAGAGCCATTTGTGGGCCCTGAACACTGCCAGGTGTGATCCCTCACAAAAGGCTCAAACTTCTAATTTACCGTTATTTAATTTTTTCACCAGCTTTGGGAACACACCAGATGGTGCTCAGGGCTTACTCCTGTCTGTGTCCAGGGGTTGCTGTTGGCATTGCTTTGGGAACCCTATGTAGTACCAGAGATGTAACCAGATCAAGGCAAGTGCCTTATGCCCTTTACTATCTCTCTGGTCCTAGTTAGCCTAAGAGTTTGGGTTGGTTGGTTCAGAGTCTACAGGAATCCTTCATGCAAAGCATGTACTTCCACCCTTTGTACCATCTCCCTGGATGATTCTTCCAGAACCCTAGCAAGACCCATTTTCTTTAAGCTCATATTATAGAACAGGGCTTATTAAACTGTTTTAACTCACTGTCCTTTTTCACTAGAGGAATGGGCAAGAATTGCTAGATTCATTGTGTTCAGAAACCTCTTACTGTTGCCAAATTTTTCACATTGTGATCCACAGTTTAAGGAGCTAGGTTATAGAGCAACTAGAAGCTTTATAAAACTTTGCTGAATATTTCCAGTTCTGTGATCTCATGAAAGTTAGTCAAACAGGTCTACAGACAGATGCCATTTCAGTGGACCACAGGCACACAAAAGGTGCCTCTCCAAAGATTGTGCCTCTAGGAAATTTAAGGAAAAATTCTCTTTCATTTTTTTTTTAAATAAAAACTACTCCCTCCAATCAGCTGACTTTCTTTCCTACTATTTCCAGAATAATGGAACAGAGAAGTTCTGTGCTCCCGATTAGTCTTTCTGCAACCCCAGAAGCTGCAGAGAGAAGAAGCATACATACACAGACACAGACACAGACACACACACACACACACACACACACACACGAGTTGTGATGCTTGCACACATCACCTTCTCCGGTGCCTCAGATTATCACTTTTGTGAGCACCCAGATTCCAACCACAGAGCACTGGCCCCACGAAGTATTTAACTCACAGCAGTGCTTTTGACAGTGAGCCATCCTTGCATCTCTAATTTGAGCTTATTTTGAGGGTGATGGTGGTTTGAGGGCCATATCTGACAGTGCTCAGGGGCTATTTCAGGCTTAGTACTCTGGGGTCACTCAGGAGACAAGGAGGTGCCCTGAGGATCTAGAACCCCAACCCTTGCATACAAAGTGTGCTTTCTACCCCTTGAGATATCTCTCTTCCCTCCCCACCCCCCAATCTACGCTTTTAAACTAATTTTCTCAACTGCATCTTTTTCTGGACCGGACTTCCATGGTCCTTTATAATTTTAAGGATATTAAGTTATGGGGTCACAGAGGTAGTACAGGAGGCACACTTGTAAATGGCTGTGGCAGACATGACTCTGGTTCAAATCCCTGGCACCACACTCTGAGTACCACCCACTCCTGAGTACAGAGTTAGGAGTAGCCTCTGAGCACTGCCAGGTATGACCTAACTCCCTCTCCGAAATAGATTTTTTAAAAACTATGTTTAGGTGAATTTCTGCTACTAAAACAAAAAATGATATATAACTTCACATCTAGTTTTTTTTTTTGAAGGGTCCACATCCAGCAGTGCTCAGGAGCCACTCCCAAGCAGTGCTCGGGGAACCACATGGTACTAGAGACTGAAACCCAGGTTCCTGCATGCAAAGTGTGCATCCCATCCCTTAGAGCTATCTCCATGGCCTCAATGTCCAGTTTAAATATAACATCTCACTGCACCCCATCCAAAAGCTAGTATTTGCTACTTTGCTCAACACCAGTAAAACCCATAGAATACTTCTCCTTGGAATCCTTTTATTTTTACTTTTTTTTTGCAGGCCACATCCAGTGTTGCTCTGGGGTTACTCCTGGCTCTACATTCAGAAATTACTCCTGGTGAGCTTGGGGGACCATATGGGATACTGGGGATCAAACCTGGGTTGGCTGCATGCAAGACAAATGCCCTACCCATTATACTATCACACCAGTTCTGTCCTTAGAATCCTTAAGACAGCTTTTTTGCCCAAACCACAGATAGATAGTGTGAAGTGCATATTAGTGAAAGAGGGAACCTAAAGAAAGTCAAAGCAAAAGGAGTATCTACCTTGGGACCTGATAGATGACTCAATGACAAATGCACAGGACATCTTCACAGCCAAAATGCCTTAAGACTAGCAGGCCTTTGCACCTCCTTCTGTGGCCTAAAAGCTGATTTTATGCTATTTTATCCCACAGAAGTTTAGGATAATCACACATACACACAGACAGACAGAAAGACAGAATACACACACACACACACACACACACACACACTCACTCCTGGACTCACTTGTGAAAGAAGTCTACACAGCCTCGGAAGCTCTGTGAGTGATGAGTTAGGATCACATTGTCTTCACCGTAACCCAATTGCTGATTTTTTTCTTCCAGTAGAACACTGTACTCCTAGAAGCCTGGGAACAGCATTAATAAGGATTATCCAGAGTTACCGATAGAGAGAAAGCAACACCAAGAATTATGGAAGAATTTATCATCTTTAAACTTCATGATGTTCTAAGATAACTGATCTATTTCAATTAAGACCACTCTGGACATTATCCCAACTTCTATTGGCCACTTTGCCTGTCCATGAGGTCGAACTCTGTACTGCTAGCATTCATTTCCATGTGGATTCCCACAAGTGTAGCTGGTCTATACTAAACAAATCATCTGGCCTACCCACATTCTTTCCCCAACTTGCCTATTTCTGTTAGCAGTATTTTCTTAATTGCCTGAGCTCAAATCTGCACTGTTACTCATTCCACCCCACCACCTACTGTTAGCCTTTCAGTCTGAAAATATCTTGATTCATCACTGCATTTTTCAAATTTATTTTTCATTTTCATCATCATTATCATCATCATCATCATCATCATCCATACTTAAACAACTGTAACAACATTCTGCTTCTTGTTTATTTTAAACAAGTGTTGAGGTTGTATGTTAGGATACACCTGGAAGTTTTCAAAATTTGTTCCTGGTCCTGTGGTCAAGGATCAGTCCCAGTGGTGCTCAGGATTGAACCAAGCTTGGTTGTGTGCAAAACAAGTGCTTTAGCCTCTGTTTTATATTTCTGTCCCTTCTGTCTTTTTATTATTTTTTATTTTTAATTAAAATTTTTTAAATTCATCTCTGGTGAATACAATAGACACTCTATGTGAATACACATTTTAATATGCATTTTCTTTAATTCTCTATACTAATATACATATAAAACAAAGCTCCCGAAGCACGAGGCCACATTCATGGTTGCACGACCTCTTCTTGTCTAGTTCTCCCTTTTGGAGAATCCGGCAAGCTACAGAGAGTATCCTGCCTGCACGGCAGAACCTGGCAAGCTCCCTGTGGTGTATTCGATATGCCAAACAACAGTAACAATGATGGGTCTCATTCCCCTGACCCTGAAAGAGCCTCCAAATGCAGCCCCGTTGGGAAGGACGAGTAAAGAGAGGCTGCTAAAACCTCAGGGCTAGGACGAATGGACACATTTCTGGCGCCTGCTTGAGCAAATCGATGAACAACGGGATGACAGTGATACAGTGATATTAGCGTACAAGCTACTATACAAGAATTTTTTTTCAAGCACAAACCTAAAACAGATCTTGATTTATGACAAGCTACTTCCTGGCCAACACATTATAAGTTGAAAATGTTGTAAATTGAAAATATGTTTAAATCACTTAATCTGCCATACCTCATAACTTAGCCTTGAGCTTCCTAAATATGCACTACATAAGTCTACAGTTGGATGATATCATGTCAAGACAGCTTTTTTTTCATCATAAGCATACTCAACATTCCATGTAATTTATTGACTCTGGACTGAGGGTGAGAGGAATCTGCAGCCTGGCTGCTCTTTACCCTCCTTGCTGACTAAACATGGAAACTCATTGCTGCCCCCTAGCATTAAGAGGATGTTGGGGTTCCCTGGGCTATCTCTGCTTCCACACTCCTGATAGGAGGGTTTCATACTAATTTTTCAAATTATTTTTTTGTACTGGGACCACACTTAGAGGTTCTCAGGGGCCACTCTGGCAGTGCTTTGGGACCATATGCAGTACCAGGGCTCAACCGTGTGCAATCTCTCTACGATCTTACCCACTGTACAATCTCTCATGTCCTCATGTTTATTTTTGACTCTACTAACAACTAGTTGTGTAGGCCTGGCAAGAACCTTAACTATTAGTGAAGTAGCTAAGTGCCTTTACTATTCCTCACTTTTCATATCTGTTGAGGCACAATAATGACACTATCTCTCCGCAAAATGTCCATTATAGAGGACTTTAAGGTTATAGGTCAGCTCACTTAGTATAGGGGATTAATCTGGATTATCTAGATGAGCCCATTATAACCATATAAGTTAAAAGAGTCCTTTAAAAATGTAAGATGGGGATTATAAAAGGCGATAAAATGTGAGAACTTGAGTGGCCATTGCTGGCTTTGAAAATGGAAGGATAGGGCTCTTATGATTTCAGGTCTGATGAAGAGGTCTTTAATCCATTTTGATTTGACAGTATAGTGAGTAGAGCATTTGTTTTGCATGTGGCTGACCAGGTTTCGCTCCCGGGCATTCCATTTGGTCCCTGAGCACAGCCAGGAGTGATTCCTGAGAGCAAAGCTGGGAGTAATCCCTGAGCATTGTGGGTGTAGCCCAAACACAGACACAAACATGAAAACAAAAGGATGCCATGAACCAAAGAATGTGGATCACCTTAGTTTTATTTTTTAAGAGTTTTTTTTTATTGTGGAGTTGGTGATACCTATATACATTTAAATGAATAAAGCTAAAAACTTCTGCAATTGCAAATCAGTGATACGTTGATAATTTTTTCCAGAAACGTATTTCTTTTAAATTATTTATTTGTTTATTGTTGTCTTTGTTGGTTTGTTTGAGGCCACACCGGGCTGTGCTCAGTCTTTACTCCTGGCTCTGTGCTCATGGATTACTCCTGGCAGTGCCTGGATGACCATATGGGATGCCAGAGATCAAACCCAGATCAAACCACGAGAAGGCAAACACCCTAGTTGTACTATCTCACTCTGGCCCCTTGAGTTGGGTGTTTTTTTTTTTTACTGTACCCCACCATTCACTGGCCCACACAGTCTCATCTGATAGATTTGCTATGAATCTTATGAGATCTCCTTTAAATATTAGATCCTTTTTTTTTGATCTTGCTGCTTTCAATATTCTGTCATTGACTTCTGTTATTCTCACTATATTGTGTCTTGGAGGTTTTATAACTTGGGTCCATTTTCACTGGGACCCTGCACTCTTCAGCTCTGAGAAGTTCTTGCCTGTAATTTCTTCAACTAATGGTTCTTCATTGAATATGCCTATGCCTTCCTATTAATTACATTGATTCTTATATTGTTGCTCTTGAACTCATCCCATACTTCTCTGGTGTGCTATTCATTTATTTTCAGACCTTCCCCCTTCTTCTGTTCAGTTTTTGTTATTGTTGGGCCATAAGCAGTGGGATCATTCCTGCACTCAGAAATTATTCCTCTCAGGCTTGGGGTACCAGATAAAGTGCTGGGGATTGAACCCAGGTCTGCTGTATGCAAGGCAAAAACCCTACTTGATATACTATTGCTCCAGTTCCTACTCAGTTGTTTGTAAGAGGTTTCCAACATCTCATCTCAGAACTCATCAGTATTTTCCTCAGCTGTTGTTATTCTGCAGCCCAAACCTTCTATTTATCTTTATCCCCTCACTTTAGTTAAATACCATGATTTACAAAGTTTTTCATGATGCATTTGTTACAGCCATTCACTATTTAACACTAATCCCACCTCCACTGCCACCTTACCTGCATTGTTGTCCCCATTTACCTAACCACCTCTCAATTCTACCTATGTAGCAGGCTCAAAATAATTTATTTTTTATTACTTATTACCACTAAATGGTTAATGAAATTATCAAAAAAATGGTTCAGTAAAATTTGTTGTATCGCACCTTGGTGACATTAAGTCTTTGTTTGAGGTTTTACGAAGCTGTTGTGCTAGTTGAGCTTTGAGTCTTCTGTGTTAATATTTTTGTTAATCAAGCTTAGTTGACTTCTATGTACATTCCCAACTAATCTGGTGTGCTCTTACTAGGATGTTAGTATTGTAGAGTTTGAAGATGTCATGCAACCACAAATGCAGCCACTTGCTCGAGAAAATCCAGAATATTTAACTGGGCAGTGAGTTAACATGGTGGCAGTGGTGGAATATGGGTATGGCTGCTAGGATTTCCAGAAGTATGGAAGGTGGGGGTAGGTTGCCCACCCCAACTCCAAGAAGGCCTGGAATTTTCAGCCAGAAAGCCCAATGTTCCTGAAATTTTCAGTTTGGCATCTTTGTGGAGCTCAGTTTCGAGGTACTGATTCCAGCTGCAGGCACGGTGGCAGCTGTTGGGGTGTGAATCTGACCGCCCGTGTTTTGGCCTGCCCCCTCCTGAAATCTCATTGTATAACTTCCATTTAGTTTTTTAATATCACCTACCATGCTCTTCATTTCTGTCACTTCGAATTATAGTTTTTCTCATTTCTAATCTCATATTTTCCTAACGAACCATGCCATCATTTCTTTGAGCTCATTAACTATCCTCAACATGTTGTTACTAAAGGCATTCTCTGAGAATTTACAGAGCTGGTTAGTACTGGTAGAGCCTTCAGTACTATTATTTTCACTCAGTGAGCTTGGTGAGCTTCTGTGTGGCTTCCTCATTATGTTTGTTGTGCTCCTGCTGTGCTGAGAGCGATTCTTTGTTGTTAGCTCCTTTGGGAGTCTCTGAGGGATTAGGCAGGGTGTTCCTTTCTTTCTTTCCTGCTGGTCTCACTCAGTGACAGGAGGTATAAATGTGAGCAGTATGAAATGAGATGAGTGAGCTGTCGCACAGCCACATATCAGGATAGAAGCAACCACTTAAAGAACAACAGAGAGTCTGAGATGTGAAGGTGGGCCTGCTGAGACGGCGGAAGATGCCTGGGCCATCTTTAGAAGCTAAAAAAGGTGAGAAAATTTTTCTCCATGGTCTCTCGAAAGAAATACCTTTGACAATATCTTTATTTTCAGCCCAGTGAGATTCATTATGAACCTCTGATCTCCAGAATAACCAAATACTAAATTTTGATTGTCATTAAAGTGATATTTCTCTAATTTTAATTTTTGTGAAGCAAGATGGTGTGTGTGTGGGGGGGCGGGCTAGGCCCAGAGGAACTCTGGGGTTACTTCTGCCTCTGCACTCAGGAATACTGGTGCTTGGGAGGCCATATGGAGTGCTGGGGATGAACCTGGGTCAACAGCATGCAGCCCTACCAGCTTTGAATGAAATTTGCTTCAAAAGATGTGAGGAGACAAAGAGAAAATGTGCTTAAGGAAGAACATGGGCTTCTCCAGACTTGAAATAAGTGACCAAAGAAACAGAGTCAAGCAAACTAGATGTGTGCTCAAGGGAAAACATGGGCTTTAAAAGCAGGTCTGATTTTATAATTTTTAGTAAAAAATATGGGCTGGAGCGATAGCACAGCGGGTAGAGCATTTGACTTGCATGTGGCTGACCCAGGTTCGATCCCTCTGCCCCTTTTGTAGAGACCAGTAAGCTACTGAGAGTATCGTGCCCGCACAGCAGAGCCTGGCAAGCTAACCCATGGCATATTTGATATGCCAAAAACAGTAACAATAAGTCTCACAATGCAGACATTACTGGTGCCCACCCGAGCAAATTGATGAGCAACGGGATGACAGTGACACAGTGACAGTAAAAATATAGATGGGCAGAGAAAGAGCAGAGAGGTTAAGGTGCTTGCCTTGCATTTGACCAGTACTGGATTTGAGCCCTGCCACCTCATATGGTTCCCTGAGTACTTCTAGTATTGGTATCTGAACACAGGAATAAATCCTGAGGACAGTTGGGTGTGGCCCCCAAACCTGACTCATCTCAAAAAGAAAACAAGTATACATTAAAATTAATTCTTCTGGAGCTGGAGTGATTACAACAGGTAAGGCATTTGCCTTGCAAGCAGCTGACCTGGGTTAGATCCCCAGCACCCCATATGGGCCCCCAAGTCCTCAGGAATAATTCCTGAGTCCAGAGGCAGGAGAGAGTAACTCCTGAGTACCACTGGGTAGCCCCAAAGCAAAACAACAACAACAACAAAAAAAACTCTTCAGTAATTCTCCCCTGCATGGCAGAGTTCAAATGCAGCAGTAAAATAAAAGGTGCTCTTCTTGATTTGTCCCTATATCCAGTGTTTTTATTATTTTATTTTATTTTTTTGCTTTTTGGGTCACAACTGCGATGCACAAGGGTTACTCCTGGCTCTGCACTCAGGAATTACCCCTGGCCGTGCTCAGGGGACCATATGGGATGCTGGGATTTGAACCCGGGTCGGCCGCGTGCAAGGCAAACGCCCTACCCTCTGTGCTATCTCTCCAGCCCCATATCCAGTGTTTTTATTCATTTATTTTCGAGTCAAACCCAGTAATGTTGGGATCTTATGGGATACTGGGGGATAAAACCTAGTTGGTGCAAATAAGGCAAGAGTTCTACCCACTAGCTACCCAGCCTACTATCTCCAACTTTTAAAAAAGTACTATCCTATGATCCCTTTCATTCATTTCCAGCAAACTTTGTTACTGCATGACTTTGTGCCTTTACATCATGCTATCTGTCTAAAATGAATTTCCTGGTCTGTGAGATCAGACAGCTAGTCGGGCATTTGCCTTGCATATGATGGACCTCAGTTTGCTCCACAGTATTACATATGGTACCCTGAATTGCCTTGCCAGAAGTGATTCCTGAACAGAGCCAGGAGTAACCCCTGCGCACCACTGGCTATGGCCCCAAACCAACCAAACAAAATAATAAAATAACATACATTCACTCCTGCAGTCCTCCAATTCGCAATTCTGATTTAACTGCATGCTCTCTCTTCCATGAAATTTTTCCTGACATCCCTCCATGTTTCCATATCACTCCAGGAAGTAGACTTGGCACTCCCCACTAGGAGATGGGATTCTTTTACATGTCTTGAATACTCTGGGCTGTGCTCCCTAGATAGGAACCTTCTCTCTCCAGGAATATTTTTTCTTGTTTGTTTGTTTGGGGTTCACACTGGCTATGCTCCAGCCTTACTCTTGGCTCTGAACAGGAATCACTCATGATTAGGGGACCATATGGGATGCTGGGGATTGACTCTGGGTCAGTCGTGTGCAAGGCAAATGCCTGCCTGCTGTACTATCTCTCCAGCCCCTCTCTCCAGGTGTTAATCCCACACATGTAATCTACCTGGCATGCAGGAAGTGTGTCACTATTGATTACATTAACTAATGATCTGTCTAATCTGTCAAAAATTATCCTAACCCTACTCCTACTAGTTTCAACATGAGCTTTTGCCTACTGTCTACTTCCCAGTCTGCTTAAAGATTCAAAATAATTCTTTCCTTCCAAGATAAACTACTATCTCAAATCTTTCAGTGTGTATCCTACCTTTTAAAAGAAATCTTTCTTCATCTCCTTCTCTTTTAAACTTCTATGGCATAGATCTTTATATTCCCCACAACTCCTACTATAATATCAAAGACATAAAATGATATACATGAAGTTTGTTTAAATATGAAAACAATTATTTGAAAAATTTCTTTATTAAAAAATAGATTGAGGGACTGGAGCGATAGTACAGTGGATAGGGCGTTTGCCTTGCATGTGGCCAACCCGGGTTCGATTCCCAGCATCCTATATGGTCCCCTGAGCACCGTCAGGAGCAATTCCTGAGTACAAAGCCAGGAGTAATCCCTGAGCATCACCAGGTGTGACCCCCCCAAAAAAATGGATTGATGGGAACTAAGAAAGAAAATATGGGCAGGCGAGGTGCTGTGTTGTGTTATGGGATCTGGAGCATACTCAGAAATGCCATTTTTGCTGACCAGTTCAAGAGGGAAAGCTTCACTTCGCTCTGTGAGCACTCATTTCTTCACCTCCTCATAACATAAACATACAAAGATACTCCTAACTGTTGATTCCTAACTAAATAATAGCACACAAGAAACAACTCCAAACTGCAAAGGTTACATTGGTAAAGCAATGCAGAAACCCAACAGGCTTAGTGGGTGAAAATTCTATTCCATATGACACAACCAGTAATAATAAGCTATATAACCTCTCTGATAAGGAATTTAGAATGGAATTGTTAAGGATGCATAAGAAGTTAAAAGACACAATGGGACACAGCCAATAAAATACAAGAGGATGTGAGAGCAGAAATGAGGAAAACACAAGCAGAAATGACATATCTGAAAAACGTGATAGGCAAAATGAAAAACTCCTTGGAAGGCCTCAGTAGAAGAATAACAGCTGCTGAGGATAGTATCAGTGAGTTCCAAGATGAGGTGCAGAAAAATCTCAAGACACCAGCAGAAGATGGAAAAAGATCCTCAAAATAAACCAACAGATGACAAGAAAACATTTGGGTGGATTCAAAAAGAACAACATAAAAATCACTGGGATCACAGAAGGACAGAAAGAAAACCCTGGTGAAGAAACAACTGTCAAACCATCAGTGCTGAAAAGTTCCCAGAGCTGAAGGCTGCATGCACCCAGATCTAGGAGGTGTGAAAGGTGCCAGCTAGAAGAAATCCAAATAAAAATACCCAAGACACATCCTATTCAGAATGATGAAAACCATAGATAGAGACAGAATACTGAAAACAGATCAAAGAACAAAATTACTTACAAAGAAGCATTCTTAAGATTTATAGCAGATTTGTCAGACAAAAAATCCTCAGACAAAAATCCAAAGACAGTGTAGCATATAGTGAAAAAACTCAATGAAATGAACGACTCACCAAGAATTCTTTACCCAGCAAGACTCGCATTCAGATTTGAAGGACCAACACGCAACTTCACAGATAAACAACTCAGAAAATTCATAGACTCAAAACCACGGTGACAAGAAAAACTAAATAGCTACTTTAAGATAAGCCAAACCCCCTCAACCAAACTCCAGCTGAAAGATTGTACAAAACCCCCTAACAATAATCTCCCTCATTGTCAATGACTAACTATACGAATTAAGGGACACAGAGTGGCAGGATGTATTATAAAAGTGAACCTAATACTCTGCTGCCTGAAAGAAACATATTTGAACAGTCAGAGTAAACACAGATTCAAAAAGCCAAAAGCTGGAAAACAATTGTTCTAGCAAAGAACCCCTTCAAAAAGACTTGAGAGGCATACTAGAATCAGACTTCAGACTGAAGAGGCTTATAAGAGAGAGCAAAGGCCATTTCTTAATGATCAAAGGATCATCAGGAAGAATCACACCCCTAAACGTATATGCACCTAATGAGGGACTAGCAAAATACTAAAACAACTGCTAATAGACTTGAAGAAAGGCTTTGATAGCAACACAATAGTAGTTGGATATTTCAACATGGCTTTGTCACCTCTTGATAGATTGAATGGACTAAAGGTCAGCAAAGAAATATTTTATTTGAGTGAAAAAATGGAAGAGAAGGAATATATATATATATATATATATATATATATATATATATATATATATACACATGGCTTTTCATCCCCCGATGCTGAGTACATTCTTCTCCATGCACCTGGGACATTCTCCAAGACAGACCACATGCTGGGCCACAAATCAAGAGGATAGAAATTGTATCAACTATCTTTTCAGACTATGATGCACTGAAAATAGAAATTCATCAGACACAGAAACGAAGAACCAAATCAAACACCTGGAAATTAAACAGCTTGCTACTGAACAACCAGTGGTTTAGAGAGGAAATCAAAAAGGAAATCAAAAGATAGAGAGATAAAGAGAGAAAGAGAACCCTAATAAACCAGATCAGAAATGAAAGGCAGGACATCACAGCAGAAACCACAGAAATTCAAAGGATAACCAGAGATTACTTTGAAAATTGTTATGCCATGAAACAAGAAAATCTTGAAGAAATGGATAAATTCCTGAATGCCTATAACCTCCCAAGGCCTAACCTAGAAGATCTGGAATACCTGGACAGACCTATCACTATCGAGGAAATTGAAATGGTAATCAAAATTCTTCCCCCAAACAAATGCCCAGGCCCAGATGGATTCATTAGTGAATTCTTTCAAATCTTTACAAATGACCAACTGCCAATCCTTTTCTAGCTTACCAGGAAATTGAAGAAACAGAAATACTCCCAAACAGTTTCTATGAGACTAATGTCACCCTGATACCAAAAGCAAACAGACACCACAGAAAAAAATTACAGGCCAATATTCCTGATAAATGTAAAGATCTTCAGCTAAATACTAGCAAATAGAATCCAACAATTCATCAAGAAGAGCATAGATAATGACCAAGTAGAACTCATCCCAGGTATGCAAGGATGGTTTAACATTCACAAGTCAATCAACATAATACACCATATCAGTAAGAATAAAAGATAAAAACCATGTGATCATATCAATAGACACAGAGAAAGCATTTGACAAGGTCCAGCACCAATTCTTGATAAAACCCTCAACAAAATGGGAGTTAAATATAGTCAAAGCCAGCTACCACAAGCCCATCGCAAGCATTATTTTCATGTGGAAAAACTAAAAGCTTTTCCTCTAAGATTAGGCAAAAGACAAGGTTGCCCACTCTCACCATTTCTATTTAATATAATACTGGAAGTATTATATTGCCAAAGCAGTTAGGCAAGAAAAAGATATCAAAGGCATCCAGCTAGGAAAAGAAGTGGTCAAGCTATCACTATTTGCAGATGACATGATACTATACTTGGAAAGCCCTAAATACTTCACAGCAAAGCTCCTAGAAACAATAGATTTGTATAGGAAAATGGCAGGTTATGAAATCAATATTGAAAAGTTCATGGCTTTCCTATATACCAATAATGAAAAAGAAGAACAAGATATTAAAAAATGATCCCGTTCACAACTGCGCCTCAGAAATTGTGCCTTGGAATCATTTAACTAAAGAGATAATACACAAAGAAAGCTACAAAACACTGCTTCAAAAATAAAAAAAGGACACAAGGAAATGGAGACGCATCCCCTGCTCATGGATCTGGAGGATTAACATTGTCAAAATGGCAGTACTCCACAAAGCATTATACAGACTCAATGCAATTCTTATAAGGATACCCATGACATTTTTCAAATAAATAGATCAAACACTCCTGAAATTCATATGGAACGATAAACCCCCATGAATAGCTACAGCAATCCTTGGGCAAAAGAAGATAGGAGGCATCACCTCCCTCAAATTCAAATTGTGCTACAAAATGGCAGTAATTAAAAACAGAATGGTAGGGGCTGGAGCGATAGCACAGCGAGTAGGGCGTTTGCCTTGCACGCGGCCGACCCGGGTTCAAAGTTCAAATCCCAGCATCCCATATGGTCCCCTGAGCGTGGCCAGGGGTAATTCCTGAGTGCAGAGCAAGGAGTAACCCCTGTGCATCACCAGGTGTGACCCAAAAAGCAAAAAAAAAAAACAAAAACAAAAAACAAAAACAGCATGGTATTGGAATAAAGATAGACACACAGACCACTGGAATAGAGTTGAATATCCAGATGCAAACTCTCAAATATATGACCACTTAATCTCTGATAAAGGAGCAAGAAAAAGGAAGTGGAGCAAAGAAAGCCTCTTTAACTAGTGGTGCTGGAAAACTGAGCAGCTATATGCAAAAAAGGGAACTGAGACTTCTGTCTAACGCCAGACACATGCCAAATCAAAATTGATTAAAGACCTCAACATCAGAACTGGTTACATAAGATACATGGAGGAAAATGTAGGCAGAACCCTCCATGACATTGAAGCCAAAGGTATCTTCAAGGATGAAACACCTCTGACTAAGCAAGCGGAAGTAAAGATAAACAAATAGGAAGTAAAGATAAATAAAGATAAACATTAAAATAAGAAGCTTCTGTACCTCTAAAGAAAAAGTGACCAAGATACAAAGACAGCTTATGGAATGGGAAAATTTATTTACCCAATATCCATCTGATAATGGCGGGGGGGGGGGGCGGTAGGAGAAGGCATTTGGGATAAAGAAGGAACCACCATGATAATAATAGTTAGAAATGATGGATAAGAACTTAATGCTGAAAGTAGATAAAGGAGCAAACATGATAACCTCTTAGTACCAGTATTGCAAACCATAATGCCCAAAGGGAGAGAAAGAAGAAAAGTGTCTTTTTTTTTTTTGCTTTTTGGGTCACACCCGGCGATGCACAGGGGTCACTCCTGGCTCATGCACTCAGGAATCACCCCTGGCGGTGCTCAGGGGACCATATGGGATGCTGGGATTCGAACCCGGGTTGGCCGCGTGCAAGGCAAACGCCCTACCCACTGTGCTATTGCTCCAGCCCCGAAAAGTGTCTTCTATAGAGGCAAGTTTGGGTGGGGGGGGGGGGTCATGGCAAGAGGGAAACTGGGGATATCAATGGTGGGAAACGTACACTGGTGGAGGGATGGATGTTGGAACATTATATGATTGAAACCCAATCATGAACAGATTTTTAACTGTATATTTCATGGTGATTCAATTTAAAAAAAAATTGATGGGCCAGAGAGATAGTACACTGAATAGGGAGCTTATCTTTCATGCAGCTGACCTGGCTTTGATCCCTAGCATTCCATACAGTCCGCCCAAGCCCTGCAAGAAATGATCCCTGAGTGCAAAGCCAGGAATAAACCCAGAGCACTGTTGGATGCAGCCCCCACAAAACAATATATGATTGAGGTCAAATAGATGAGTTCATGCCCAGGTTTGATCCCTGGTGGTACCACATGGTCCCCCGAAGGCCACGGGAGTAACACCTTTCATCTCTTCCCACCACTCTAGAACCAAGCCAGAAATAGTCCCTGAACACTGCTTGGTGTGGCCCAAAAACTAATTTAAAAAGAGGGGGATACAATAACGGGATTAAAAATTTATTATTCTGGAGGCTGGATATGTGGCTCAGTGGTAGAGCATTTGTCTTGCAGGTGTGAGGTCCTGGGTTTAATCCCTGGTGCCACAAAAACCAAGACCAATAGATATTCAATACAATTAGCACCACCCATTGGAAATGAAATGACTGTTAAAAATCTTATACTAGTAACAAGATTCTTTGTTACAAATCTTTATAAATATTTATACTAGTAACATCATTCAGAATGAAATGATAGCCACCGAATCTGGGTGATCCTCTTAGTAAGTGGAACTTGTCAGTGTGAAATAATCTACTCTTTTGTGCACGTGTGTGTGTGTGTGTGTGTGTGTGTGTGTGCTGAGCTCAGGGCTTACATCTCTCTGTGCTGAGGGATCACTCCTGGCAGTCTCAGAGGACCATATGGGGTGCCAGAATCGAACCCAGAACTGTCACATGCGATACAAGTGCCCTACCCTCCTTTGCTCCTGGCTCTATCTACTCTTCGTGATACTCATACTACACCTAATTTGACCCAAAATTTCATTGCTCTATTCCTTCTATTCTATTTCTATTCCTTCTATTTCACTGCTCTATTCCTTTTATTCATTGTCTATTCCTCATATGATCCTGATCTCAAATCTAATATTAAGCAAGAGTTTCAAACCCCAAAAGGGTCAGTTCTGCTTTACTAAATGTGCGCTTACTTTTTTTTTCCTTTTTGGGTCACACCCAGCAATGCTCAGGGATTACTCCTGGCTCTGCGCTCAGGAATTACTCCTGGTGGTGGTGGGGGGACCATGTGGGATGCCGGGGATCAAACCCGGGCCGGCCGCGTGCAAGGCAAATGCTCTACCCACTGTACTATTGCTCCGGCCTCCTAAAATAGGTTTTTCAGACTGAAGGTTTCCCAGAAACCTAAATGACAGAGTGAAAATGGGGCATTAGAAAAATTGCAGATGTGACTTATCTTCATTACAAATGCAAGTGGCTTCCCTTTCTATGAATCAAATTTTGAGACATTTGTTCCCTTAAACAAATGGGAAGAACTGTCTGCTTATTATTCCTTCCAATATAGAGTTCTTTCTGTGGGTACGTATCTGTTCGAACTGGAAGCCATGAATGGAGGCTGCTGGGCTTTAAAGATGAGTCATTTACATAGCTGAGCACTCTTTCTATGCAAGGTGGTCCAAGAAGGGTAAAGGAAGGAAGGACACTAAGGCTATATACTTGAACATCCTGATCACAAGAATACTATAAAGATTTATACATCTTGGGCCAGAGGGAAAGTATAGGAGGTAAAGCTTTTGCCTTGCACAGAGCTGACCTTAGTTCAATACACAGCATCCCTTGTGGTTCTCTGAGCACCTCCAGGAGTGATGCCTGAACACAGAGCCAGGTGTAAATACTGAGCACTCCTGGGTGTGACCCAACATGATCTCTTCCCCCCCCCCCCAAATTTATACATCTTCTAAACATGGCCTTAGAGCTTGCCAAAAGATGGCCATTGCTTATAAAAGGATAATGAAGGGTGGGAAAAGTTCTACACCAGATGGGACAGTGTCCTAAGGACAATAAAGAAACCAGTTATGGGGCTGGAGAGAAAGTGCAGCAGATAGGGTGCTTGCCTTGCATATGGCCAACCAGGGTTCAATCCCTGACACCCTGCAAGGCCCCCTGAGCAATGTCAGGAGTGATCTCTGAGAGCGGAGCCCTGAGAAAACCCTGAGCACCACCAGATATGGCCCCCAAACCAACCAAACCAACCAAACTCCCCCCCAATAAAAACTAGTTACACTGGTGGAGGGATAGGTGTTGTAACACTGGGTGACTGAAGAGCGACCAAGAACAGCTTTTTAACTATCTATGTCACAGTGATTAAAAACAAACAAAACTGGTTAAATTTAGAGATAATCAGGGGAAAAGGGTGTGTGTGTAATCACACCATAGAAATAGCTGTCATCCCACTGCTCATCGATTTGCTTGAGCAGGCACCAGTAATGTCTCCATTGTGAGACTCGTTGTTACTGTTTTGGGCATATCGAATACACCACGGGTAGCTTGCCAGGCGCTGCTGTGTGGGCAAGATACTCCGGTAGCTTGCCGGGCTCTCCGAGAGGGGCGGAGGAATCAAACCCGAGTCGGCTGCGTGCAAGGTGAACGCCCTATCCACTGCGCTATTGCTCCAGCCCATAGAAACAGCTAGGGCAAGTAAATTAGAGAAATCATCTTGGAGTAAGTTTGGCTTAGTAGTTACAAAAGAGTGAACTATCACTAGTTTTGTTTGCCTGCTTGCTTGGTCATTCAGGATTTTTATTCAAAGTAGAAAGCCAGGGCATTCACAAGCTCACAGTTCTGTTCTTAGTTCTTTCTTGGGTCTCTTAGAATAGTGATTCCAACCTTTTCACACCTGTAGACCAAAGGTGGTCCATGGGCTGGAGGCTGAAAACCAGCCTTAGAACACTTTTCAGGAAAGCTTATGCTTTTCTCTCTTGATCACAGTATGAGCTGAGTGGTTGGCAGAGCATAATCTCAAGTACATAAACGTCTCTAGGAAAGGGCTACAGCAATAAAGTTCCAGACAATTTTACCAAAGGTAGTATCAAAACAATAGACTCTATTTCTAATGTAATCAAATTCTAATCGTGTAACTAGTTTCTTTATCTTAATGTCTTTCCCTTTTGTCTATGGAGAATGACATGGAGAGAAAAGTTATATTTTAATTTCGCCTTTAATGAGTTTCAGGCCCACAACACTCACCAATTCAAAGAGAGAATTTGCAAGGCTATCAGGATAGTTTCTAGTTATGCTAGAAAAGGCCATTAAATCTCAAATCAGTAAATTCGAGTAGGAGACATTCAATTTTTCCATTTTTATTTATTTAATCTACAAGTTGTTCACTCGAGTTATCCTGAATAGAATAGGTAGAACACTAGATGAAGGACAACCATGCAAGCAAGCCAGGTTCCGAAAAGGATTCAGCAGGATCGACCATATCCACACAGTGACCAAGCTCATCAAAGTTTCTTGAGAGTTCAAGATGCCACTCTGTCTAACGTTCATTGATTTAAAGAAGGCCTTTGATTCTATTGAGACTGAAGCGGTCATCGAAGCCCTAGCCAAACTGGGCATTCAAACTCAGTACATCAAGATCCTCCTCGAGCTGTATTACGGATTCACCACCAGGATCTCGCCATTCTACAAGGAAGTGATCATGGATGTAAAGAGAGGGGTTTGGCAGGGTGATACCATTTCACCGAAATTCTTCAGTGCCACCCTCAAGAATGTCATGTGACAACTGGAATGGGAAGGAATGGGAGTGAAGGTAGATGGTCGGCAACTACACCACCTCCACTTGGCTGATGACATCGTTCTAATAGCACCAAACATTAGCCTAGCAGCACAAATGCTGGCCAACTTCAACCACGAGTGTGGAAAGGTCGGACTGCAGCTGAATCTCAACAAAACGATATTTATGAAAAACGAACTAGTCCCTGACATTCCATTTGCTCTCAATGGAATGAACATCTCTGAATGCAGCAGCTATTTGTACCTGAGTTGAGAACTCAACATGAGGAACGACTTGGTGCCAGAACTGCGCAGGAGGAAGAGCAGTGTGCAACACCTTCAAGACCATCGAAGAAGTTGTTGAGAGGACAAAGAACTTCCAGCTCTGGGGCACATCTTTTCTACTCCACTGTTCTTCCTGCACTAACATACGCCTGGGCCCTACGCAAACTGGATGAGAAAACTATTCGTGTATTCCCAAAGAGGAATCAAAAGAGCTATGCTTGGAGTATCATGTTTCACTCAAGTGATAGAAGGAATCTGGAGTTCTGACCTCCATCGACAATCAAGAATCAGGGACGCTGTCTCGTTTGCCAAGGCATCAAAAATCAGATGGGCTGGACATGTAATGCGATTCAGAGACGACCGCTGGACTAGAGCTGTTAGCGACTGGATTCCACGGGATGTCAAAAGACCTCGTGGCCACCCACCAACTAGATGGTCTGACTTCTTCGCCAAAACCCTGAATGAATGATTTGAGGCTCTTCCTGTTCCTGGAGCGAGCAGATATCATTGGGCTACACTGGTACATGACAGGGATGAATGGAGACGTTACTGGTGCCCGCTTGAGCAAATCAAAGATCAATGGGATGACATGTGATACAATTGATTTATTTAATAGTACTAGGGATTGAACCGAATACCTCATCATGTAAGGTAGGTTCTAATGGCTGAACTATATATTTTTAGTCCACTTTTAATTTAATGATCACGTTTTTAAGCAATATTCAAAATGTTACATCCAATTCTAATAGATAATTGTCACTAACAAATTAGCACTTACCTCATTATTATTTTTTGGGACCATATCTGGCAGTGCTCAGAGATTACTCCTAGTGGTGCTCAAGTACCATATTTGGTTCTGGGGATCAACCCATGTCAGTTGCGTGAAAGATGAGTGCCTTACTCACTAGATTCTCTCTCTTGCACTTATCACTATTATTGTTTGTGCTTGAACTAGAGCATATGGGCTCCGCCATTTGGCCCCCCTTCACCCTTTGCTTCCATTTCCTCTGAGACGTTCTGATGACCAGGGATTCACACACACACTTGATTGTGGTATTCACTGGACATGTGGCATTCCTAGGTGCAGTGCTCACATGTCTTTTTAGTCCTGGTGCTCCCACAGATCTATATTTCCAGCAGTGCATCCAGAAATCACTTGTGCGCCCAGGGTCTCAAACAGCAGAACTGCCAGGATAAATGCATGCGGACTACCCCAAGAATGGAAGGCACCATGATCTCAGGCTTGTAAGGGAAGTGCTCTAGATACTGACCCATCTTCTGCCCACCCCTCTTCACTTTGAAGGAAAGTCAGTATAGAATCGCACTGTTACAAAGTCATTAAGGGCCAATAAAACATATTTTCCACTTATTTGTGATTTTGCAGATAAGTAAAAAATCACTTTTATTTTTACATAAAGGGAATTTGTCATTCATCCTTTTCTTCAGAATTATTGCAAAAATCCTACCTTAAAAAAGGTGATACAAAAAAGTGCTTCACAGTCTCTAAGGATTGAGAAATTTCTAGTAACTGACATTAAAAATAATCGCCCACCATTGAAGGATGGCTCCTATTCTCTTTCTGGTGTTTGGCCTCCAATCTCAGTTAGGTTTGAGTGTGGTGTGTCCCCCATTCCTCCCAAGGGCTAACAGCACACAGAAGCCAGGGTCATACAAATAGGATCTCCGCATCTTTACCAAGCTTTCCAGCAAGTGTTTCCAAACCAGGCTGACCAGAATCTCCTGGGAAGCTTTGCAGTCTCAAGGCTTCATTCCTTCAAATTTTGATTCAGTAGATTTGAGACTGGATTCAGAAATCTTAAAACTTAAAAAAAAATTTTTTTTAAACAGACTTCCCAAGGGGCTGGAGCAATAGCACAGCGGGTTGGGCATTTGCCTTGCATGCGGCCAACCCAGGTTTGATTCCCAGCATCCCATATGGTCCCCTGAACACTGCCAGGAGTAATTCCTGAGTGCAGAGCCAGGGGTAACCCCTGTGCATCGCTGGGTGTGACCCAAAAAGAAAACAAAACAAAAACCAGACTTCCCAAATGGTTCTGATCAGCATATCTGGGAGTCACCAATATCGGATACTGAGGTCTCTCAAATAACTCTCAAGATATTCATAATTTTGGGTGGGTTATAAGTCACCATCCAGTGAGAATTTAACAAATTAAACTGTCTATTGGTGAGCTGATGTTGAAAACTCTACCCCATTTACACCCTAATATCTGATGATTTTCTGTTCACTCTCCACCCAGGCATAGTTTGTACACAATATTTGTTTCCTAGCTGTGCTCTCCTGCCCTCGCTCACATAAAATGCACATAAACAAGCTGCTCCACAGGATTTGATTCCATTAACCTTCCCCTCCTCTTCCATGCAGTTTCCCAGAGCTGTGAGTGAAAGATCTATTTATGGGTACTACACCCATCAATGTCACTGGGAGTATCAAGGCATCAGCTCAGACACCTGCAAACCCTACCCCCACCACACTGTTAGGGAGACCCTAAAAATATCCAATTAATTAATCTCTCACCATATAAGACAACTCAGTTAAAAAGACTATTCTTGAAGCCAGAGAAATCAATTATCACTAAAAGTTTCAAAAATAGCAACTTTTGAGTCACTTTCAGTAGTTCAAAATTTAAAGGTATCCAAAGTCCAAGAAAGAAAGACTCCAAAAGCAATGAACTACAAAGAATTTGGATAATGACCTTTTATCTTATTTTATTTGTTGTCTGAAATCATTAGATTGAGATCTCAACATATATCAAATGGAAAAATAAGCTCAAAACCCGGTGAGAATAATGATTCTTAAAACACAGATGTGAGGATCAGGGAAATGGCACGTGTCTGGCTGCTGTGAAGTCCTGAGTTCTCCCGAAGTAAAACAAAACAACAGAAAACACAGAGAGGCCAGACGGATAGCACAGGAGGTAAGACACTTGCCTTGCATGCAGCTGGCCCCACTTCAATCCTGCACTACATATGGTTCCCTGAATATTGCCAGGAAGAGTCAGGAACAGCTCCTCAGAAAAAAAATACAAATGCTAAAATCAATAGGGTGGGGGGAGAGAGGAGAGAGGAGAAAGGGAGAGAGGAAAGAGGAAGAGAGAGACAGAGAGAGAGAGAGAATAAATAGAAGGAAAAAAAATCTACAAGGCATGAGACCACCGTGGGTTAGGTACTTTCCCTGCACTCAGCTGACAAGGGTTTGGTCCCTGGCACCAACATATGGTCCTTCAAGACCACAAGGAGTGAATCTTGAGCACAGAGCCAGGAGTAAGTCCTTAGCGCCACTGGCTGTGCCCTCCCCAACCCTCCCCCCTAAAAAAAGAGGCACAGAGATGGAGTTCCACAGAATCCCAGATCCCGGAGTGACGAGTGAGGTGACTTTTCTTATCCAGGAGGTTCTGACGGGGCCAGAGAGGCAGCAGCAGATGAGAGCCACGCTGCTCGGGCTGCAGAAATGCATGTGGCCTCAGATGTCCTTCCAGGTGCCGCTGGTCCCCTTCACTAGACAGTTTCAATGTGCTTGAAGCAACTCAGGCAGGACCCACCAAATAGCAGAGATGGAAAAACAGGGCTGGGAGAAAAACAACTGTTAGCAGCAGGTCCAGCCAGAGGAGGACTTAGTTTCTATGTTGATGTAGTTCCCTTGGGTGGACAGCGACAGGGTGTCTTCTCTGGAATTGTTCATCATTTTTTCAATGAGAACTCTGAAAAAAAAAATTTAAAATAAGCCTGAGAAGGTCGATGGAGGAAAGGGGCAAACTGCCAACTCTGTCTTATCTCAGCATTCGGCAAAGTCACACTTTTAAATGTTTTCATCCCCAGTCATCTCAAGAAAGAAGACAGCACCCTACCTCCAAAAGCTGGCTCCCGTGGGGAGGGGCAAGGGGCCAAGTGAAGATGGGGGAACCTGTGTACTCATCCCCAGAATAGCACTAGCTTCTCACCTCATGGCCTCATTAATGTTCTTGTTCTCCTTGACCGACGTTTCTGTCCAGCCTGTGAAGCCGTTCTCTTTACTGAACCGATCAACTTGGTCTCGGCTCATGGCCCAAGGGGACAGGTCGCACTGGCAAAAGGGGACATGAAAGGCAACATCATAAAATTCCAGGGAATAAGAAACCTTGCTCAGATATCTGCAGATTTAAAACATTTCTACCAATGGTTATGATGTTAGCCTCTAAAATCCACTGTCAACATTCTCGAGGGAGGCAGCGAGGATTTGCCTAGTGGAGAAGGAAAGTGGTGGCCAGTCAGAAAGCATTTAGACCCGCTTACTGTGACTCCAGCTCAAGGCCGAGCCCATTTCCCCAGAAGGAGCAGCGTGTTCCAAATACCTTGTTGGCCAGGAGCAGGCAGGGCACGGGATCGCCATTGGGCAGTGTGAGCTTGCTGTCCAGGTCCTGTTTCCATCTCTGGCTGTTGCTGAAGGTAGTGGCATTGGTGACATCAAACATAATAACGCAGGCAGAGGCATCCCGGTAATACAGCCGGGTCATAGAGGTGAAGCGTTCCTGGCCTGAGAAGAAAGGACAGTTCTTAATAAGGCAACCCTGAGAACCATTCGTCAATCCTTTTAGACACTCGACCCTTCCCAACTTGGGAGAGAGAGCGGGCAGTACACAGAATGGCAAAGTCAGAATCCTGCGCCCAGATTGCCCAGGTTGCACGATGGACAATTAATTAGATTTGATTTTAAAATGAATTCCTGCTCTTTCATTTACTTGATGACAAGCTTACTTACAGCACTTAGATTTCCAGTCTGTCAAAGTTGCTATCTTTTTTTGGGGGGGCGGGGGTGATGGGAATAGATGTGCCACACCTGGAGGTGCTCAGGGGTCGCTCCTGGCTGGATTCAGGGGGCCGTGTGGGGTGCCATGGATCCAACCTGGGTTAGCTGTGCAAGGCAAACACCCTACCTACGGCACTGTTTCTCCAGGCTCAAAGTTGCTACTTTTATCACATGGAGTTGTGAGGATTAACGGGTCAGTGAATCTAAAATGCTTAGAAAAGTCCTTGGCACATGCTAAGGTTTAGCGATCATCAGCATTATCATCATCATTATCATCTGTATGTCCTGGGGATCCTGTTTCTCATCAAGCTCAGCTCAAAGTCCAGAAATAGCACACTGTCTCTTCTTGGAGAAGTAACCAAGGACTGGACAACCTACCACCTCTCTAACTTGTCATTCTTCCTCCCACATAGCGACAGCTCTTCATTTACTCAGGGCAAAACATCTACAGCAAACACCTACAAAAGCTCTACAATTGTTCAGCTCATGTATCGCCAGTGCAGTTCAATCATTCCAACTTCAGAAAAAGAAAAAAAAAAGTCTCACATTTTTTTCCAGAGCATTCACTAGCACTTGCTGGTTAAATCAGAATGTCTTCCGCTCTTATCCTATCTTCCCAGCCTACCTGCAATGTCCCACAGCTGGAGCCGCACCACCTCGGAGTCAGACCACTGGAGAACCTTCAGAGCAAAATCCACTGAAAAGATATGCATCATACACTTTAATAACAAAGATGACCTTAAACATTCATTCCATGTTACACTTGAGCAAATGTGTCGTTACAAGCCTACGAATACACGACTTAAATCCTATTTATTTATATACTTATTTATTTATTTTTTGCTTTTTGGGTCACACCTGGCGATGCACAGGGGTTACTCCTGGCTCTGCACTCAGAAATTACTCTGGCGGTGCTCAGGGGACCATATGGGATGCTGGGATTCGAACCCGCGTCGGCTGCGTGCCAGGCAAATGCCCTACCCGCTGTGCTATCGCTCCAGCCCCAAATGCTATTTATTTTTAATTGGTTTGGGTGTGGGGCCACGCTCAGGGGTGCTCAGGGCTTGCTCCTGGCTCTGTGCTCAGTGGGCTGAGAGATGAGCCGCCACCCACACAGTAGTGGGACCTGAAGGGGTCGCCAGGCTTCGGGTCAAATCAACTTATTTGATATCATCTATCTCTGAGACTAAAAATAGGAGAATGAAAGTAACGAAAACTCCTCAGAGCAAATGAGATTGTTCCTGGAAGATTCAGGTTTCTTTCTCAGGGAAGGGATGATGGCATGGAGGCATCTCCCATACTGAATTCACTATTGGGTTCTAATCCAATTATACTGTGAGAAAAAACCCTCTCTGGAGGAATTCCACATCCTCCAGGAGGATGCAGACTTTATCTGGGCAGAAACAGGATGGAAGGGACGATGCCTGAGAGCTGTGCTGCATCTCTAGGTACAGGGACTCCCTGAGTTCCGACAGAGTATGTAGATGGGGGAAGTCTCTTAATAAGGAGAGAAATAAGATCACTTTTGAAGCTTAGAGACATAAGCTTAGAGACATATTCTTCCACCTTTATGACAAATAGAAGCTAGGGGAAATTTAGAATAAGCACTAAAAATAATTACATTCTTTTTGCTAAAAAGAAAACCACAGACATTGTTAAAAAATTGAAGAGCAGGCCACTTTCAATCCAGATCCATGAAATCAGGACCCTCATAATTTTTAGAAGTGGAAGTCAGAATATGTGGAAACAGTCTTTGAGCCCTTAATTTTGTTGGACATTCTTTAGGAGACTGTTTTAATTGCTTGGTAATAAAAAAATCCACTAGTACACATTTTCAAATTATATACACTACAAATTATTTTCCTCTTTAAAACGATATTATGGGGGCTAGGGTGGAGATAGCTCAAAGGACTGAAGTCCGTGCTTTGCATAGAGAGTTCCGAGTTTGATCTCCAGCACCGCGTGGTCCTTGGCTCCACTGGGTCAGCCCTAATGGGCTCCAGCCCTGCAGGGCCTAAGCAGTTCTGCAAGCTCAGGCCTTAGGTTTGGACCACCCAGTCCAGTTGGCCAAGTATTGCCAGGAGTACCCTGGGTCACTTTACCACTTATTGAGAGCCCTTCCAGTGCCACCTCTAAAGTTCAGGGGAGATAAATGTTTGTTACTCTCTCTTATGCAGTGTACTAAAGGGAGGCTTTAATGCCAGACCACCATGACCCCAGAGTATAAGGGGAAGGAGAGTAAGGAAAATAAATCAAAGCGGTAAGGAGGAAGAGGCAGAAAGGAAGCGGGGTGGTAGTGGTGTATGTGTGTATGGGGGGGAGGGCACAGGCCAAAGTAAAGGGTACGAAGGTACATCAGTGTTGTAGAGGAGTGGTACAGTTCTATACCACAGAATCAACAACACTAAAAACATGAGATCCAAACTACAACCACCAAATTTTAAAATGTGGGACTAGGCATAATACAGTGGGGAGGGCACTTGCCTTGAACATAACCAACCTGACCAACCATGAGATTCAATCACTAGCATCCCATATGGTCCCCTGAGTCCAAACAGGAGTGATCCCTGAGCACAGAGCCAGGAGTAAGCCCTGAGCACTGCCAGGGTGTGGCCATCAATCAAAAAACAAACAAGCAAAAAGTGCCTGTCAAAGTGACAGGCTGAGGGGGGTTTGGGTGGGGGGTGGGAAGGAACTTGGGAACACTGGTGGAGGGACATTAACACTGGTGGTGGGATTGGCACTGCAATCCTGTATACCAAAACTCAACCATCAGTAACTTTGTAAATCATGGTTCTTCAGTAAAATATTTTGTTAAAAAGTTACTCTCCTTGGGGACTGAAGCGATAGCACAGTGGATAGGGCGTTTGCCTTGCACGTGGCTGACCCGTGTTCGATTCCCAGCATCCCATATGGTCCCCTGAGCACTGCCAGGAGTAATTCCTGAGTGCAGAGCCAGAAGTAACCCCTGTGCATCGCCATGTGTGACCCAAAAAGAAAAAAAAAATTACTCCCCCTCTTACTAGATTTTCTAATTAATGATAATTTATTAAAACACACACACACACACACACACACACACACACACACACACACACACACACAAATGACATTTCCTAGGTAGCTTGGGAAGGAGCTGAATTCTTGGCGTTGTCTTCCTCTCCTCCCAGACTGAAAGAGAGCGAGAAAGGGGTGGGCAGGCAGATCAGAGAAGTGGTCATCTCACATTCTTCAAGAATCCCTAAGCTGCTTCGATGCACAGAACCAAAGGTGTAGACTCACGGTCTCGGCCGCGCTGGGCACTGCTGCTGGCACGCAGCCCCCCAGCCCCCCGCGGGGGTCGGAGCTGTGGCCTGGGTCCCGCGCGACGCCCGCTCCGTCCGGCCTGGAAGCGGCGTGCGCGGCCGGAGGGCAGCGCGGCTGGCACCCGGGCAGGCCCCGCGCGCTGGCGGCGGCCACGGGAGGCAGCGGGTCACCGTGCGGGCGACCCGATCGCTCCTCCCGCACGCTCGCGGCCCCACGGCTCATCTTCACACCTTCCCGGGGCTCCCGCGGGCAGGGCCGGGCCGTGCTCCCCGCAGGCCCGCACAGAGCGCCCCGCCGCCTCTCCCGCGGGGACCCCCAGACGGCCACTTCCTGGGCCCCAACCCCGCGGCCGTCCCCGGGCCTCTCACCTCCCACCGTGGACTTGTAGTGTTTGCTGAAGCTGTCCTGGGAATAGCGCTGCACCAGGGACGTCTTGCCCACCGCGGCGTCCCCCACCACCAGCACTTTGAACAGGTGATCGCGGCTGCCCATGGCCGGCGGGGTGCACGTTTAGGGTGGCGGGAGCTGGGGGGAGTCGTTTGTTGGAACCCCGCTGGCTTCTGGCGCCCCTGAGACTGGAGCTGGGCATTCCCGCCCGCCGCCCGTCGGGGGCTGCCCTGGCGAGAAAGCGGAAAAGAGAAACTTGGTACGAGAAACTTGGTACCCGACGTCCCCGCGCTTCCTCCCGGCGCGCCCGCAGCCGGGGTGGGGCGCAGGGCACGCGCCCGGGGCCCCGTCGGCGCGCCCCTGCTTCTCCCTCGGGGCCAGCTGCCGAGAAACGGGACAGGCACCGCCGCACCTCACCCGCCCGGACTTCCCCCGAGAGGCTCCCACAAGCTACTGGAGCCCCGACAGCTCATTTCCTTCCGGGGCCTGAGCAGAGAGCCCCTCCTCCCACGGCACAAACCGAACTCGGGGACACAGCGCCTCACACCTGGACTCCCAGGCCGGGGTGCCGCCGGGTAGTCCCGGAGCCCAACTCTGCCCGCGTCACGCGCGGTGGCGTCTGGAACTCCATTTCCCAGCTTCCCCTGCGGCGAAGAAAACGGGGCAAATGCCGAGACTCGCTCCCGATGCCTTTCGGGAAATGTAGTTTCTAGGCTTTTTTGGTTGTTTGTTTTGAACAGCCTGCAGTTTCAAAGTTTTCAAACTCGTAGGTTTGGAAACTTATTTTAAGATATTCCTAGATCAGAGAAGACATTCAGGACAGGACAGAGCTTGATGGGACGATCGCTTTACGTTGCTTGCAGAAGGCCAAGTTACCCTGGAGCAACGCCACTTCCACTCACCCCGAACAACCCCATAGTACAGAAATGGGAGTAGCCCCAGAGCACTGATGTGGCCATTAAACCAAAAAAAAGAGAGAAAGAGAGGAAGAGAGAAAGAAAGAGAGAAAGAGAGAGAGAAAGAAAGAAAGAGAGGAAGAGAGAAAGAGAGAGAAAGAGAGAAAGAAAGAAAGAAAAAAAGAAAGAAAGAAAGAAAGAAAGAAAGAGAGAGAGGAAGGAAGGAAGGAAGGAAGGAAGAAAGAGAGGAAGAAAGAGAGGAATGAGAGAAGGAGAGAAAGAAAAAGAGGAAAGAAATGAAGGAAGGAAGGGAGGGAGGGAGGGAGAAAGGAAGGAAAGAAGGAAGGAAGGAAGAAAGAGAGAGAGAAAGAAAGACAGAAAGAAAGAAAGAAAGAAAGAAAGAAAGAAAGAAAGAAAAGATCTTTCAGTGGTGATTCGCCTCCCCCTCACCCCCTCCATGCAACTATCTCAACTAAATCTGTCCCCAACTAGAGTTCTCATTAGCTTCCAAAGCTTTTTATAAAATAGAGCTAAGATTAAAATCATTCCACATATCACTCAGATGCATAAATCATTCCACAAATAAAAGCGAGATCTCATCCATCATTTGCCAACTGAAATTAATTTTTCATTCTTTAAATTTACATATACAGGAGCTGGAGCTATAGTAGAGCAGGTAGGGTGTTTGCCTTGCAGGCGGCCGACGTGAATGCGATCCCCAGCATCCCATATGGTCCCCCTGAACACCAACAGGAGTAATTCCTGAGTGCAGAGCCAGGAGTAACCCCGGTGCATCACCAGGTGTGACCCAGAAAGCCAAATAAATAAATAAATAAATAAAATTACATATACAAACCAGGATTTTTAAGAACAAGATGAAGGCTGGTCTTTATATTTTCCTTATGGCCCAATATGGGTCAAGTTCAGGGGCACTTGATAAAGAGAAGACCCTTAGAAAAACTCATACCATCATATGGTAGTCATTAACATGTGTTAATCAGCCATAGCAGTAAAGACAGAAAGCAAGGGACAATTCCCACCCTCTCTTCCATGATCCCTCCTCAAGCTAGCTGCTCATGCCGTTTGAACTGGTTCACGATTTATTTAGACCAAAATAGACCAAGATATTTGTTGTTCAGGAAGGGGAGGTCAAGCTGGACTATTCTTCTTTAAAAGGTTTCAGACCCCTTGTCAATGTCGTTTTCCAATTTTCATTGACTTTGGCATAGTTGACAGTTCTTAAAATTTGTTTCTCACATCGCTTCTGTGATACTGTTCTACCATCTTTGTATTCCTACCTCTCTGTAGATCACTTTTTGTCATGTTTTCTTTCTATCCAATCTACTGGTGCTATGGGAGCTTTTCCTAAGGCTTGATTCTTGGTTCTTGTGCTGATTGTGTGTGTGTGTGTGTGTATGTGTGTGTGTGTGTGAGTGAGTGAGAGAGAGAGAGAGAGAGAGAGAGAGAGAGAGAGAGGACTAAAATCCAACCAAAACCTTACACACTCACAGGCATATACTCTACCATTCAGCCATATCCTGACACATTACACACCCTTTCTAATTAATTACCTTTCTTATCTAAAATTTATACTTGTTGATTATGGGCTGGAGTGATAGCACAGCGGTAGGGCGCTCGCCTTTCACGCAGCCGACCTGTGTTCAACTCCTCCGCCCCTCTTGGAGAGCCTGGCAAGCTACCGAGAGTATCGCGCCCACACGGCAGAGCCTGGCAAGCTACCCGTGGCATATTCTATATGCCAAATACAGTAACAATAAGTCTCACAATGAGAGACGTTACTGGTGCCCGCTCAAGCAAATTGATGAGCAGCGGGATGACAGTGACAGTGATTATGCTTGTAGCTTAATTACATAGTTAAAAATTATGCCAATTGGGGCTGGAGCCATAGCACAGCAGGGAGGGCGTTTGCCTTGCACGCGGCCAACCTGGGTTCGATTCCCAGCATCCCATATGGTCCCTGAGCACCACCAGGAGTAATTCCTGAGTGTATGAGCCAGGAGTAACCCCTGTGCATTGCCAGGTGTGACCCAAAAAGAAAAAAAATACACCAATTGATTATTGATTCCCATTTTCTGTGCCCTCCATTTATTTATTTGGTACGTGGGCGAGTGGGGCACATCTGTGTGGTGCTCAGGACTTACTCCTGGCTGTGGGCTCAGGGACCATTCTTGGCAGTTCTCAGGGACCATATGCCAGATTTCCACAGTGTGGCTCTCTGTCTTTGTTTTGCCATCAAAGAGGCAAATCCAAAAAAAAAAAAAAAACTCACTTCAAACCCTAAGAAAAGCATAAACAAGAGTCTAGTGCATAGCATGATGTCTGTCTTCCACTTGAATTCCAGATCCCACTTGAAAGTGGTTTCAGTTTTTATCACCAATTTTCCAAAGAAGGCACCATAATTGGCTCTCTTACCAAAAATTGTTGCCTGCTTGGTGGACTGTTGCCAAACAGTCTGAAGCCAGAGAGTAACACTTGTCTTTTAGTTCCTTTGTCAATAGCCATCCTGTCTAGCGGAAGATATCATTGCAGATTTGATTTCTCTGATGACTCACATTTCTCTGATTGAACATTTCTTCATACGCTTGCTAGGCTTTTGTATGTTTTCTTTGGAGAGCTGCCTAGTCAAATAGGCAAAGCAATGATCTTACTTTATGGTGCTGGGGGTGAGACACAGGTCTCATGCATGCAAGGCAGGTGCTCTGCCTCTGCTATGAAGCCACATCTCTGGCAATTTATTTGCTTATTTTGGAAGTGAACCCAGGTTTTATTTCCAGTGATCCTTGGCTGCCTATGGCTGCCTGAAGGTTTGGTGCTCAGGCCTGGCAGTGCTGGGGACTACCAGGACCACCCTAGGAATGCTGGAGGACCAGGTGGTACTGGGGACTGAACTCTGACCTCTGCATGCCAGGCACACACTCTGATCTTTTGAGCAATCTTTGCTCCCCACAACCTTATCCAATTTAAAAATTAGGCTATTAGGTGGGGCTGAAGCAATCGTACAACGGGTAGGATGTTTGCCTTGCACACAGCTGACCGGGCTTTGATCCCCAGCATCTCGTATGGTTTCCCTAGCACTGTCAGGAGTATTTCTGGAGTGCAGAGTCAGGAATGACCCCTGAGCTTCTCTGCATATGGGCAAAGAACAAACAAACAAGCAAACAAATTAGGCTATTTGAGTTTTTGTCCTGCTCTGTGTTCTGATGTTGCAGAGTTCTTTACCACCATCTCTGTCATAAGAAGTCAGCAAACACATCATCCTGATGTTTCCTCATAAACATTTCTACCCCTTGACCTTAGGTTCCATCTCCAGTGCTTCTTCTCTAGCTCATACTCACAGGTCTTCCATAAGGGACTGTGCCTTCTCTCACTGCGGTGCTGTTTGTAGTGCTGGGGCTTATGCTTGTATTTGAACCACATCTTGGCCCCTGTTTATTCATTTTTTTTCCTTTTTGGGTCACACCTGACGATGCACAGGGGTCACTCCTGGCTCTGCACTCAGGAATTGCCCCTGGTGGTGCTCAGGGGACCATATGGGATGCTGGGAATCGAACCCGGGTCAGCCGCGTGCAAGGGAAAAGCCCTGCCTGCTGTGCTATCGCTCCAGCCCCCAAGTTTGTTCGTTCTTTAGGCGGCTTTCCAGTGTCTGTTATTCTACCATTTTCAAACTAGCACTCGGAGCTTGTGTCCAAAGCATTTTTTCCCTGCATTATCCCCAACCAGGTGGGGGGGGGGGCTTACTCTACAAAAAGCCCATTTTCACTTCTGATTTGGTACCTTTCCCTGGACTTTTAAGGTGAGTTTATCTAAGCTTCATCTTACAATAACCATTCTACATTTCTTCTCACATACCTCAATCTTACCACCAATTAAGTTCCCCGAAATCTCAAGGGCATTTGTTACATGGGTAGGTCTGAATCGTTGGTGTGGGAAACGAAGGTATCTGCTCTTTCCTTGAATAAGATGCTTTTTTAAAAAAAATTATTGAAACACCGTGAGATAGTTACAAGCTTTCATGTTTGGGTTACAATTACACAATGATCAAACACCCATCCCTCCACCAGTGCACATTCCCCACCACCAATATCCCCGGCATACCCCCCTTTTCCCACCCCTCCCACTGCCTCCATGGCAGACAATATTCTTGCTCTACTCTTGGGCATTATGGCTTGCAACACAGACACTGAGAGGTCATCATGCTTGGTCCATTATCTACTTTTGGCACACATCTACCATCCGACTGATTCCTCCAGCCATCATTTTCTTAGCGATCCCTTCTCTATTCCATCTGCCTTATCCCCTCTGCTAGTGAAGCAGGCTTCCAGCTATGGGGCAATCCTCCTGGCCCTTGTCTCTATGTCCTTGGGTGTCAGCCTCATGTGATGTTATTCTATACTCCAAAAATGAGTGTAGTCCTTCTATGTCTGTCCTTCTCTTTCTGACTCATTTCACTTAGCATGACACTCTCCATGTCTATCCATTTATAAGCAAATTTCATGACTTCAGAATAAGATGCTTTCTTAACCAAACTGCTCTAGGAGAATGGCAGCTTCAAGGCCAGACTCCCTTCCACCTTGACTTTTTGGTGGCTCAGTCATGTGACCAATTTATAACAATTTAACTTAGAAGCATGTGGAACATTGCAAAGTTCATGCGAACTTCAATTACATAACTTTGACCTTGGCTGGGTTGCGAGAGGAAAACACTGTGTGTGTTCTAAATCAGAAGGGTGGGACATGAAGAGTTAAGAGGTAATATCAGCAAGATTCTGGTGTCCCTCCAAACTACCGAGTTTCTATTTTTGCAGGTGATTCATCTGAAGTGGGGAGAGGAGAGGTGGTAGCCTTGAAAGGGGAGTTTACCTTCCGGCGTCACCTGGGAAGTGCCTGGATGGGTTAGGACTAATACAAGTTCGCTTTTGCTCTCCTGCAGGGCACAGATGTTCTGTCTCACCAACTCCCTATAATCATTGTCAAACTGTACCTGAGTTCCACTATATCTACCCCATGTGGAAGTGATCTCTGCCACCCAGTTTCTCAGGGAGCCATGGATCTCTGACTGAAAGAAGAAAAAGAAAAATTAGTTCTAGCTTTTCCTCATTTCTTTATCTTCTTTCTCTTCTTGCAGAATAGAATGTAGGAAAGAGATGGGTAATGAAATAAGATAAATTTATTTGGAAAATATGAGGGGGAGAGAAAAGGTTTTACATTCAAGAGAGAATGCGGGGGTGCTGGAGCGATAGCACAGCGGGTAGGGCATTTGCCTTGCACACGGCCAACCTGGGTTCAATTCCCAGCATCCCATATGGTCCCCTGAGCACTGCCAGGGGTAATTCCTGAGTGCATGAGCCAGGAGTAAGCCCTGTGCATTGCCAGGTGTGACCCAAAAAGCAAATATATATATATATATATATATATATATATATAGAGAGAGAGAGAGAGAGAGAGAGAGAGAGAGAGAATGCGCATTTCTCCTTAGTGGAGAGAGAGTCAAGTGCATATTCCAGGTGGGTGGGTGGGTGAGTCCCTACTGCAGAGAATGCATTGAGGGAACACATCAAGCAGGGGTGTGAACCCCCTGCCATAAGGAAATTCATGCCTTTGTCTCTGAAAAGCTGTTTTTTAATACAGTTTTCCCAAACTGCCCTCAAAGCCTGGTGCTAGGGTTGCTGCCAAAGGGGAAACTTGGGGCTGTTGATGGTCTTTGACATTCTTAGCACAGCCTTTGTTCCTGCAACAGCACGTCCTCCCAGGGCAGCCAGCCACCCTCTAAAGGTTTTCCAGACTGTTCACATGGGTTCCTGTGTCTCAGAGTCTCTTGTATTTGGGGGCTGGTTTGGATTCCAGTCAATGTCTTTCCCAATATATATATTACCAGAGCCCCTCTATCTCTCTGCTTGCAACACTATCAAGGGTGGGTGTGGGGACAAGGTTTATTTTTTAATTAATTTTTAGTTATACTTAAAAATTTAATTAAAGGGGCTGGAGCGATAGCACAGCAGGTAGGGCATTCGCCTTGCACACAGCAGACCGGGGTTCAATTCCCAGCATTCCATATGATTCCTCGAGCACCGCCAGGAGTAATTCCTGAGTGCATGAGCCAGGAATAACCTCTGTGCATCACTGGGTGTGACCCCAAAACAAAAGCAAAAATTAATTAAAGAAACATGATTTACAAAGTTATCAATAGTTGATTTTTTTTTCAAAAAATGGAATCACTGTGAGATGTAGTTACAAAGTTGTTTGTGATTGAGTTTCAGTCACACAACGTTCCAACACCTATCCCTTCACCAGTGCACATTTCCTGTCACCAATGTCCCCAGTTTTTCTCTGCCTGTACCCAGGCCCAGGCCCTGCACCCTGAAGCAGCTTGCCTCTGTGGCAGACACTTTTTTTTGCTCTCTCTCTTTCCCTCTCTCCCTCCCTCCCTCTCTTTCTTTCCCTCTCTCCCTCCCTCCCTCTCTTTCTTTCCTTCTCTCCCTCCCTCCCTCTCTCTCTTTCCCTCTCTCCCTCCCTCCCTCTTTCTTTCCCTCTCTCCCTCCCTCTCTTTCTTTCCCTCTCTCCCTCCCTCCCTCTCTTTCTTTCCTTCTCTCCCTCCCTCCCTCTCTTTCTTTCCCTCTCTCCCTCCTCCCTCTCTCTCTTTCCCTCTCCCTCTCTCTCTCCTTCTCTCTCTTTCTCTCCTTCTCTCTCTTTCTCTTACATTTTCCTTTTATGCCCTGTGGTTTGTAATACTGAAAGGTTATCATACATATGACTTTATTTCCTTCCAGCACTCAGTTTTTATCCAGAGTGATCATTTCCAACTGTCGTTTTCATGGTTCCTTCTTGTTATAACTGCACTCCCCCTCCCCCTTGGTGGCAAGCTTCCTACCATGACCCAGTCCTTCTGGCCCTTGTTTCTATAATCTTTGGGTATTATTCACATACTATGTTTTTTTTTAATATCCTGCAGATGAATTTAATCATTCTATGTTTATCTCTCCCCCTCTGACTGATTTCACGAAGCATGATACCCCCCATGTCCATCCATGTATAAGCAAATTTAATGACTTCATTTTCCCTAACAGCTGCATAGTGTTCCATTGTGTAGATGTACCATAGTTTCTTTATCCACCAATCTGCTCTTGGGCACTTGGTTTATATCCAGATTCTGGCTATTGTGGATAGTTCTGCAATGAACATAGAAGTGCAGATAGCTTTTCAGTATTTGTTTTTGGGTCACTAGAGTATATTTTCAAGAGTGGTGTTGCTAGGTAGTATGGAAGCTCAATTTCTAGCTTTTTGAGGAATGTCCATATTGTTTTCCAGAAAGGCTGAGCCAATCAGCATTCCTACCAGTAGTGAATGAAAGTCTCTTTCTCTCCGCCTCCATTCGAGCACTGGTTATTCTTTTTGAGATGCGCCAGTCTCTGTGGTGTGAGATATCAGATAATTAGTGATGTAGAGCACTTTTTCATGTGCCTTTTGGCTATCTATATTTCTTTTTTGAGGAAGCTTCTTCTTTCCATTTTTTTAATGGGGTTACATATTTTTCTTGTAAAGTTCTACCAGTGCCTTATATATTTTGTATATTAACCTTTTACCAGATGAGTGTTGGGTAAATAATTTTTCCCATTCCACAGGCTGTCTTCATATTCTGGTCATCATTTCCTTTGAAGTATAGAAACTTCTTAATGTAGTCCCATTTGTTTATCTTTGCTTCCACTTGGTCACTGGTATTTATTTATTTATTTGTTTGTTTATTTACTTATTGTTGGGCTGGAGCGATAGCACAGCGGTTGGGCGTTCGCCTTTCACGTGGCTGACCTGTGTTCGATTCCTCCGCCCCTCTCGAAGAGCCCAGCAAGCTACCGAGAGTATGGAGCCCTCTCGGCAGAGCCTGGCAAGCTACCCATGCGTATTGGATATGCAAAAACAGTAACAATAAGTCTCTCAATGAGAGATGTTACTGGTGCCCGCTCGAGCAAATCGATGAGCAACGGAATGACAGTGACAGTGACAGATTTTTTGTTACTGGTATTTAATCTTTAAAAATTCCTTCAACTTTTGGGAGCATTCTCTCTCTATTTACTTCCATATAGCTTATGGATTCAGATCTGATATCAAGGTATATAATCCATTTTGATTTGTTTTTTGTGCATGGCATTAAAAAGAGTATATATATTTATTTAATACTTTATTAAATATTTATTTATTAAATATCTGAATTTATTTATTTAATTTTTTTGCATGTAGCTGACCCGTTTCCCCAACACTACTTATTTAAGAGGCTTTCCTTGCTCCAGTTCATAGTTTTTCCTCCTTTATCAAAAATTATCTGATCATATCTCTGAGGCTGTGTCTCAGGATATCTATTCCACTGGTCTGAGAGCCTTTTTTTAAATTTCAATATCATGCTGTTTTAATTACTACCACTTTGTAGTACAGTTTGAAGTTGGGAAAAGAGATACCCCTCATCTTTTCCCCAAGGACTGCTTTAGCTATTCAGGGTGGGGGTATTATTGTTCCAAATGAATTTCAGGAGTGTTTGATCTGTTTCTTTGGAAAATGTCATAGGTATCATTAGAGTGACTGCACTGAATCTATACAATACTTTGGGGGAATATTACCATTTTGATGATTTTAATCCTCCCAAATCATAAGCAGGATTGTTTCCATTTCTTCATGTTCCCTTTTATTTCTTAAAGTACTGCTTTGTAGTTATTTTTTTTATGTCTTTCATCTTTTTCACTGAGCTGATTCAAAGGTACTTGATTTTCTGAGGCACAATTATGAATGGGATTTTTAAAATATCTCTTTTTTTTCTATTTCATTATTTGTATCTAGGAAAGCCATGGATGTTTGTGTATTAATTTGGTAGTCTGCCAATTTCCTATACAAATCTATTGTTTCTAGGAGCTTTTTTTGTAGTCTTTAGAATTTTCTTAGTATCATGTCATATGCAAGTAATGAAAACTTCTTCCCTTTCTAGCTGAATGTCCTGGATATCTTTTTCTTGCCTAACTGCTATGACATGAACTTCCAGTCTTTGACTATATTGAGGAAATTTCCTTCAATTTCTATTTTGTTGAGAGTTTTAACATGAATGGGTGCTGAATCTTGTCTAATAATTTCTCTGCATATATTGATACAATAATGCTTTTAATTTTTCTTTTATTTATATGGTTATTAGCTGATTGATTAGCACATGTTAAACCATCCTTGCATTCCCAAGATGAATTCTACTTGGTCAATGTGTGCGATATTTTTGATGAATTGTTGCATTCTATTTGCTAGTATTTTGTTGAGAATTTTTATATCTGCATTCATTAAGGACATTGGTATATAGTTCTCTTTTTTGTGTGTGCTGCCTTTATCTGCTTTTGGTATCAGGGTGATGTTTGCTTCATGAGAACTGCTTGGGACTGTTTCTGTTTCTTCAGTTTCCTGGAAAAGTTTGAAAAGGGGTAGGCAGTAGGTTCTCTGTAAAGGTTTGAAAGAATTCACTAGTGAATGCATCCAGGCCTGGACTTTTGTTTTGGGGAATTTTGACTACAATTTCAATTTCCTTGATAGTGATAAATTTGTGCAGGTATTCTAAATCTTGGTTCAGCCTTGGGAGGTTATAGGAGTCTATTTCTTCAAGGTTCTCTCATTTCATGGCATAAAGATTCTCAAAGTAATTTCTAATGATCCCTTGAATTTCTGTGGTATCTGTTGTGATGTCCCCTCTTTCATTTCTGTTTCAGTTTATTAGGGCTCTCTCTCTCTCTGTTTCTTTGTGAGTCTCATGTTTTCAGTGTTGCTGAGGCTATGCTTGGATGTATAGCTATACCACTCTCCCACATCACCAGTATAATGCAAGCCTCAACCCCTGTTCACCCATGACTTCCCTTTCTCGACTTCTTTCTCCCCCACCCCCTTGATTTCTTTCTTTCTCATTTCTTCTCTTCCAAAAACTCTGAGATGAAGTGTGAGAGAGACCTTTCCCCTTTATTACATTTCCTCATCACAGATAAGTTAGATCATGCTGTTTGTCTCTCTTCTGGTTTTACTTTACTCATCATGATATCTTCCAGTTCCAACCAGGTTGCAGCAAACTGCATGATTTCATCATTCTTCACAGATGCATAGTATTCTATTGTGTATATATTTATATAGTGGGTAGGGCGTTTGCCTTGCATGCGGCCAACCCGAGTTCAATTCCTCCGCCCCTCTCGGAGAGCCCGGCATGTTACTGAGGGTATCTTGCCCACACGGCAGAGCCTGGCAAGTTACCCATGGCGTATTCCATATGCCAGAAACAGTAACAAGAAGTCTCACAATGGAGACATTACTGGTGCCTGCTCGAGCAAATTGATGAGCAATGGGATGACAGTGATATAGCGATATATACCACAACTTCATAATCCATTCATTTGTTGTTGGACACATAGTTGATTCTGTATATTAGCTATTGTGCTGAGCACAACAATGAATAATGGGTGAGCATCTTTCCTTTTGAATGACTGTTTTTATGTCCTGGGAGTAGATTCCTAAGTGGAATCGCTGGGTCATATGGCAGCTCAATTGTAAGTTTACTTAGGACTCTGTACACTGTTTTTCATAGGGATCAAACCAGATGACATTTCCACTAGCAGTGGAGTCCCCTTTTCACCATCTCCCCACCAATACAGATTGTTCCTACTCTTTTTGGTAGGAACCATTCTCACTGGTGTGAGGTGATATCTCATTGTTGTCTTGATTTGGATTTTCCTAATGATAAGTGATGTTGAGCAGTTTATCATGTGCCTCCTGGCCATCCTCCTGTCTTCCTCTGAGAAGCATTTATTCATTTCCTTCTGCATTTTTTGAATATGGTTTTTGAAGTTTTTTGGTTGATCTTTGTGAGTTCTTTATATATCTTGGGTATCAACCCTTTATCTGATGTGTTGAATGCAATTTTTCAAATTAAATCACCGTAAGATACAGTTACAAACTTTCATGATTAAGTTTCAGTCATACAATGATCAAGCACCCATCCCTTCACCAGTACGCATTTTCCACCACTGTTGTTCCCCAGTATCCCTCCCGCCTTCCCCACCCCCATCTCACCCCCGTCTCTTTGGCAGGCACCTTCCTTCTTACTCTCTCTCTACATTATGGAGCATTATGGTTTGCAATGCACACATCTCCCATCCTGAACGATCCCTCCAACCATATTTTCCTTAGTGGTCCCTTTTCCATCCCAACTACCTTTTCCCCTAGCACATGAGGCCAGCTTCCAAACCATGGAGCGATCTTCCTGGCCCTTATCTCTACCTTCCTTAGGTGTTAGTCTCATATTACGTTATTTTATATTCCACAAATGAGTGAAGTTATTTTATGTCTGTCCCTCTCTTTCTAACTAATTTCACTTAGCATGATACTCTCCATGTCTATCCATTTAATATGCAAATTTCATGACTTCATCTTTTCTAACAGCTGCATAGTATTCCATATGTAGATGTACTAAAGTTTCTTTAACCAGTCATCTGTTCTTGGGCACTGAGGGTTTTTTTTTCCCAGATTCCGGAATGCAAATATTTTTAGGGATGGGATTTCTTTGACTGTAAGTTGTAATTTCCCAGAGGAGTCACTTATAAATAAGAGAGGGGGAAACACATTTCAGAGTGTCCAACAGCTCTGCAAATAGATGCTTGAAACAGTTTTCTGGAAGCGGGGTAGCATGTCAGCCTCTGCCACTGCTGTACTTGGTCTTGGCTAGATTTGGCGAGTGGCTACTCAGTGTCTCACACAGTTGAGATTATGTTCCCCCTCACAGAGCTCTGTTGACAGTATCACTTGTCAACAATATCTTGCACTTTCAAAATGACTGATTTTTCCCTAATGTTGACTTTCTTTTAAAGAAAAGGCCACCTGTGCCGAGCAGGGCTTCTTAAACATTTTCCACTCATAATCTTCTTTTCACCTGAGAAGTGCAACATGGGTGAGTGCTGCCAGAAATACCTCAGACTCATTGAGTGGTTGATTTTGAATTAATTTCTGGTTGTTGTATATTCAGAAATCTTTTATGCTTGCCAAAATTTTCACAACCCCCCACATTCATTTTCATGACCCAATTTTTTTTTTGTAGAAAGTCTCAATCAGCATTGTATAACTGTTTTTTCAAGATTAGGTTTTGGAAAAAGATTTTATTTATTTATTTTTATTAAATTTTTATTTTGTTGAATCACCGTGAAAAAAATACAAAGCTTTCAGGTTTAAGTCTCAGTCATATAATGTTTAAACCCCCATCCCTTCACCAGTGCATATGTTCCACCACCAAGAACCCCAATATACCCCCCTCCCACCCCCCACCTAAGTAGCTAATGATCTTCACTTTATTCCCTCTATACTTTGAATACATTTAAATTTCAATAGAGAACTCACTATTATTGTTTGGAATTTTCCCCCAACAATCAGGCCTGCTGAAAAGGCATCATTTAATAATTTGTTTTCATTGCTGAGAATGAAGACTCTATGAACTCGCAGCCTCGCAGTTTTGGATTTCTGATATTTTAGCTCAGTTCACAGTCTAGATGCATTTCTGTAAGAAGCTGCTCTGGGTGCCAAAATGGGTTAGAAGACCTCTCGGATCATAGTCCGAGCAGAGGGTCCGTTTTGCGAGCGGCAGCTCCGAATCTTATCTGGGCAGAGTGGGAAAAGATTTTTTTAAAAATTAAGTATCTAGGGGCTGGAGAGATAGCACAGCGGGTAGGGCGTTTGCCTTGCACGCGGCCAACCCGGGTTCAAATCCCAGCATCCCATATGGTCCCCCGAGCATGGCCAGGGGTAATTCCTGAGTGCAAAGCCAGGAGTAACCCCTGTGCATCGCCAGGTGTGACCCAAAAAGCAAAAAAAAAAAAAAAAATTAAGTATCTATTTATTTATTTAATTTTAATTGATGTACCATGATTTCTGATGATGTTGATCATAGGGCTTCATGCATGCAGTGCTCCAACCCCACATCCTCACCACATCCTCTTCCTTCCCACTCTGGAAAAGCATTTTTGGTAAGGACTTCACAGAGAGGATGTGGTGGTCACATTTGCTATGTCAGTGACTATTGGTGATGCCAGTAGCACGATTTCAGTAAGTATTTATTGGAAAAATCACCCAGACTTTGAAATGTGACCCAGCAGAAGAGAGTTTAGATCAGAGGTTCCCAAGCTTATTTGGTCTTGTGACCCTCTTTTCAAAACAAAGAATCACTCGGCACCCCTGAAAATCTTCCTTCTTTAAGTGAACTCTAGATAGAAGTCCCCCCTGGATGGTCCCAGCATCCCAGGGGCAGTGTTGCCCACTTTGGACAACAACTTTTTTTGTTTTTTGTTTTTGGGTCACACCTGGCGATGTACAGGGATTACTCCTGGCTCATGCATTCAGGAATTACTCCTGGTGGTGCTCAGGGGACATATGGGATGCTGGGAATCAAACCTGGGTTGGCCGAGTGCAAGGCAAACGCCCTACCCGCTGTGCTATTGCTCCAGCCCCAAAACTGGGCAACACTTTTGATCTCCAGAGCCTCCCCAGCTCTGTGCTAGGAGCAGGGCAGAAAGTAGCTTTGTAACATGAAGTGGAGACTGAAATCCAGCAGCACAAAAAAGGATGAGCTGAAAAGGCCAGGTCCTGGGGAGCAGCCCTGACACCAGGCTCCTTTAAAGAATATCACTTTGTAGTGATTGCCTTGGGCAGCTTGGTGAAATTCCTGTGACCCAGCTAAGCATTCAGCCGGAAGGTTCCATTGCAAAGTGCCCTCGGAAGCTGTCTGGAGAGACGCTGGCAGACTCAGAGAGCCTCTTGCCAACCACTTCTCTGCAGGCCTGTGCCCGAGTTTGGGACTAACTCTAAGCTTGGGCGTGAGCTGTGGAGTTTGCACAGCTCGTGCTGCCATTTTGACCTCCCTGCCTGGGTCCCTTCCCTTCAGCCCAAACAGGTATTAAGGGAACCAAGAGAGGAAAGGAGGAGAATCCAGAAGTGGGCGCTGGTGGAAAGATGCCTGTGTAGTCCCTCTGTCGTGTGAACTCGAAGTCTGTCTGTCTGTCAGAAGAAGGCACAGCCAGTCACACACATGATTCTGTTCTAAATTTTTATGTCCTGTTTTTTTGGGGGGAACAGGGTGGGGTCAGGCCACACCTGACAGTGCTCAGGGCTATTTCTACCTCTGTGCAAGAGTGATTACTGGTGGTACTTAGGGGACCATTTGTGGTGCTGGGGATTCCAGCCGATCCAGGGTCAGCTGTAGGCAAGGCAAGTGCCTTACCTCCTGTTCTATGGCTCCAGCTCTCGTCATTTTATCAGTGTGAGCGTTAAGGATGGGCTCAGTGGCCCACCCGCAATCCTGGCCCTCTACCCAGAACTTGGAAATGCACGGTCTTTCCAGCCTTTGAGAGTTAAACTCTAAAGCCAAGATGTGACGAGAGGTTTGCTGGTGGGAGACTTGACTGAGCCTTAAAGAATTCGTAGATCAGGGGGTAGATGGTCCCAGGGACATCCCGGGCATGCTCTCCCTATTGCAGATGCCGACTAGGTCTGATGCCTCTCTAGTTTCACATGTTAAAGCTAGCTTCTCCATTGGGACTGGGAACTTGTGGGGTTCCTTTTATCCTCTACCTTCCTGCGGAGCAAATGTGCCACTCTGGTGGGGGTCTGCCAGGCTCCCTGCCGAGTGGTTTATGCACAGACCCCTGAGAGCTGGGGGTCTAAGTCTGTCACCCAGAGATGTTTTCTGAGTGGTACTGAGTTTCTGAGCCTCTGAGGATGCACCTGGTCTTAGGGTTCACACAGCTTTGTCCTGTTTCAGTCTGCACCCAGGTCCTGCTTATGCAAATACAGGATGGGTCAGGGCAGTAGACTTCTGTTCTCCAGGTCTGTCAGATCATCCCAAACTCTGCATTCTGAATTATGCTATTAATTCTCATTATGCTATTAATTAAATCACTATTAATTCAATCAACAATAAATATAATAAAATATATCACTGTATAGGGGGCTAGAGTGATAGCACAGCTGGTAGGGCGTTTGCCTTGCACGCAGCCGACCCAGGTTCGATTCCCAGCATCCCATATGGTCCCCTGAGCACCGCCAGGAGTAATTCCTGAGTGTATGATCCAGGAATAACCCCTGTGCATTGCCGGGTGTGACCCCAAAAAAAATATATATATACATATATATATACATACATACACACACACACACACACACACACACACACACACACATATATATCACTGTATCACCGTCATCCTGTTGTTCTCCATTTCGTCCCTGTTGTGTGCGAGTGTAGCCGGATGGCATATTGGGGGCTCTTTCAGGGTCAGGAGAACGAGGACTGTTGTTGTTACTGTTTTTGGCATATCGAGTACGCCACGGGTAGCTTGCCAGGCTCTGCCGTGCAGGCGGGATACACTCTGTAGCTTGCCGGGCTCTCTAAGAGGGACAGAGGCTTTTGGGGCGAACTCTAATCGCTTTTACAGGTGCTCCCAGTCTACCAAAAAATTTTATATTTATATATAAAATATATAATGAATAAAAATATAATAACAATAAAAACCTTTATTTAAATTTCTGTATGCCCAATAGCACCATAGGCAAGGTGACTTTTTTGGGGGGGGTAATTTGGGGGCTTCCAAGTGGAGCTCAGGGGTTGCACCTAGCATAGCATGGAGTGCTTGGAGGCCAGTCCTGGTCATAGCTTTAGTCTGGGAATGACCCGGAGACCTTAGTGAATGTTCTGCATTTGACCCCTAAAGCAGGTGGTTCATTCTCTTAAAGCTTTGGTTTCTTTCTCCTTGGATTTCTAAGGAGAAATTTTTGATCTTAAAAATCAAACACTAGGGCTGTAATAGTCATACAGTGGGGAGGGCATTTGCCTTGCACCCGGCTGATCTGGTTTCTATCCCTGGCACCTCATATGGTCTCCTGAGCCCTGCCAAAAGTAATCCGTGAGCACAGGCCCAGGAGTAAGCTCTGAGCACTGCCAGGTGTGCCACTCCCCCCCCAAAAAAACCCAAATAACTCCCTCCAATCAAAACCAAACAAGCAAACAAAAACCCCCAAGTATTTCACTCCTGAGTAATTTGTGAGGTGTTAGACAACTTCAAATATATTACCCAAGTGCCAGGGAGATGTGACAGTGTGTCTGGGACAGAGGAACACATGGGAGGGCCTGATGATCACCACGAGGAGCCATGCTCTCTTTGCCCGTTCAGCCTCACTGCATGGGCACCAGAGCAACAGAACAGTGGGCTGAGGACTTACCTTGCATGCTGCTGATCTGGGTTCCACCTCCGTCTCCCCATATGGTTAGCCCAGGAGGTAGCCAGGAGGTAGCCCTGAACACTCTGGGTGTGTCCACTCCCCCCTCCAAAAAAAAGAAAACGCGAACAAAAAATGAAAAAACATTGCTGAGCAAAAAAGTTCCAGATATGTTCAAAATAAAAAATTTATGCAAACAATTGAATGAGATACCATTTGCATTTATTTAGAGTTGTTGTTGTTATTGTTATTATTATTATTTGGTTTGGGGACTGCACCTGGCAGTGCTCAGGGCTTACCTACAGGTTCTCTGCTCAGGGGTCATTTCTGGTGATGGGAATTGAACCAGGATTGACCAAGAGCAAGACAGGTGCCCTAACCCGTTGTACTATCTCTCTGGGCCTATTTAGAATTATTCTTTTTTAAAGTTTTTTTTTTTAAACCACAGCTAATCAGTGTGGTTTAAAAGTATTAAAAATGAGAATATTAATCAACCTCACCTAATTACCTAATTAAATATAAATAGTCATAAAATATTCAAATTATGTCTAAAATTATTTTGGGGTTGGCCAACATATCCTTACTTGTCTGCATTATTTTTCTTCTTGGCTAAAAAAAAAACATTTTGATGCCAGACATTTTCTTGGAAGCTGAAGTAAAAATTTTACATTACTTTGGGATGGGGCTGGGTGGGGAGGGAAACTGGGGACATTGGTGACAGGAAATGTACACTGGTGAAGGGATGGGTTTTCAAACATTGTGTGACTGAAACTCAATTATGAGCAACTTTGTAACTGTAAAAAAAAAACCCCAGATTTTACATGTATTGTTTAATGTTCTGGTGTCACACATGGTGGTGCTAACGGGCCCATGTGGTGCAGAGGATGGAGCCAGGGGCTCCAGTGTGCAAAGCTCTAGTCCTTGGCACTATGCCCTGGCCAAAAGTTTCTATTTAGATACTGTAACAGAATACAGTATGGTGCAGTAAACAGAACTTGATGATGCATTATTCATAGAATTCATAGAATTTATAAAATTCGAAAGGTTTGAATTTTAGCTGAAGACACAAAAGACTCAGCTGGCTGACATCCGGGTTGGTGGTGGTGCCTGTTATCCTGTTGTTGACTATCAGCCACAAGTAGGCGGGTGCCCGGGAGGCATACTTTTAATGCACACTGGAAAACATTGTTGGGGAGCTGGTGACTATTTTGCAGTCGTATAAGGCGTCTCAGCAAAACGGGGGTAGCAGGCATCACCTTTCTTGTCATTTCAGCAATGCTGTGATTTTTCTTTTCACAGGGGCACCTTGGCAGACTGTGTCATCGAACCCCAGACACCAGGCAGCCCTGGGCTGAGAAAAGCTCACCTTGGGCAAGACACGGAAACACTGGGAGGATGAAGATCACATCTGTCGGTGGCATTATGAGATATTAATGAAGTTGTAAAGAAGGCTATTATTATATGAAAGTATAATAACATGCCTGTAACAAGTAATTATCTTCTTTCATTACCTTTAACAGCCTTATTAACATATGGTTACTTTGAAGTTAGTCCTAGAAACCAGTTTGCTATAAAAGACTGATTTCTTTCTTTTTTTTTTTTCCTTTTTCTGATTTTTTGGGCCACCCCAGCTGTGCTTGGGGGTCCACATGCAGTGCCAGGCATTTAACCCAGGTCTGCAGCATGAAGCAAAGTGCCTTGTCCATTTTTCCTCCCACCCAATCTCCAAGAGGCTGATTTCTTAAAGGTCCTTGCCAAAAAAAAAAAAAAAAAAAAAAGAAAACGGTGAAATAATGATGCAGACTCACTGAAAGTCAGAATCCTTTTCTGATGTTGCACTTTAAATATATTTTCCCCCCACTTCTCAATAAAGCTAGAAAAAAAGATTGACTTCCCTGAGGCTGGGGGGTGGGGTGGGGAGTGTGTTCTAGTGGGCCAAAGACAGACGTCTTTCCCAACGATTGGAGGCTTTCCGGGTCAGGGGAATGAGACCTATCATTACTGTTTTTGGCATATCGAATACGCCATGGGTAGCTTGCCAGGCTCTGCCCGTGTGGAACTCAATATTGTCATCTCGGAAAATATTGAAGAACCTGGAAATCCTGGATGAATACAGAGATGGTCAGCCTTGGTCATCAAGACCAGGGATACTGACATTCCCTGGTCAGTGGCTAACCCCCTCTGCACCTCACAACTCTTATTTTTGGGTTTTCTATGTGCCAGATAGAGTGCTTTGAGTGTGTGATCTTGTTGAGCAGGAAATAGGTATTAAAAGCAATAAAGCAGCTTTTGAGTCAAAAAAGCAGCTCAGGAAGGGTAAGTGCTTTGTTGCAATTTTGGGTTTGTTTGACTCCAAGTTCTTCTGAGGCAGTTGTAAATTTTGAAGAATTTATAAGGTTGAGCACACTGTTGAGCATAATAACACACTAAGTACTTAGCAGATAATAGCGCTTACTATTTGAACTTGCCCAGCTTTTAGGGAAGGAACCTTAACTTCCCCAAAGCAGAGGTCCCCAAACTTATTTGGAGCCCTGTCTAAACTCCAAGGCTTGAATAGGCCAGTGGCCCCCAGAGTTGCCATTACCACCTTGGGAAACACTATGTCCTTAACCCAGTCAAGGCCCAGGCGGCCTGTTTCATTATGTGGCTATACCTGGTGCTGCTTAGGTGCTACTCCTGGCTTTGTGCTCAGGTTTACTGTGTGTGCAGTGCTCAGGTGACCACACTGTGCCAGGGAAAAAACTCAGTCTTGCCAGCTTTGTATTGGCTTCTGGAGTCTGCCCAGAGCACCACTGGTATTCTGCAGTGACCAATGGGCGTTGTCTTCCACTCTGTACTGAAGAGATGGTTCATGTCTCACCCTGCTTCGGAGGGGTATGGGACTAGAGGGACCACAAGGAACAGCAGAAGTGGCTTTCTGATGAGCTACACAGCAAACACCAAACACCTAAATAAACGTCCTCTTTATTTTACCAAATATAATTTATCAGTTACGTTGACATTTGTCAATTCAGTTATATTAACTATAAATAATTCTCTTAAGACACAGTTCTGTAACTTTTTAAGAATACAGGAGTAAACCAATGTCGCTCCTTACATGCAGTTTGTGTCATCAGGGGAAAGGAACCCTTGCAAGAAAGTCAAGTTCACTTTCCTTCCCGCTCAGCCTGGTCCTCCCTCTCTCACTGCGTAAGGCCTGGGGCATGCTGACCCTCCCAGCCTTTCAGAAAAAGGAAGATGCTTAGGAGTCTCCCAGGGTAGGCCTGACTAAACTCCAGAGAAAACAGGGGTGAAGGAGGGCAGAGGTAACTGGAGACTATGTGGGACATGGGGCTTGGTTTTGGTGTGTACAGGAGTTTGTGTGCAAACATGTTTCGAGATGGAAGATGGAAGGAGGCCTCGAGGAGGAGCACAGTTGAGCCCAGGCTGATGTTGGACTCTGTTCGACACAATTCCAATTACATAATCACTACGATTCCTTCCAACCCTAAGGGATTAGATTCCAAAATGTGACCTGGGTAGAAAAGGAGGAAGAGAAAAGCAATTCTCTGGAGGTAGGGGCTATTTCCTGGGGTTGGCCTGGTGTTACTGGACGGGTCAGTGCCAAATCACCCTTGGAAGTGGGGGGGGCCCTTCAGGATACAGTGGGGAGGGCTGAGGTCAGAAAAAGCCTGAACCCCTGTGCCTGGATCTGTACCTGCGGGGGTGTGGAGAAGTTTCCAGTTTATCGTGTGTGTGGGAAGATGTGGAGGAGCCAAAGTTTCCCCGACTTTGCACAAGGCTGAGGAGGTGTCCAGCCTGCCTGTTCTGAGTCCGCTTGCGGGTGGCCAGTGAGGCAAGGCCGAGGGAAGGAGAGGCGGAGGAACAGGAATGCAGTGGGGGTGGGATGGGGGGGATCTGACCGGGGGAGAACCTGGCTGGGTGCTGCAGGTGAGGAGTGTTCTCTGCCTTTTACGTGGGGACTGTGAGGTCAGAGCTGCTTTTTTTTTTTTTTTTGTCACTGGGACTCAGTGCCCCAAACACAGACTCTAAATACTGCTCACGACCAAGCCTCAGAAGCCTGTGTATTTGTTGAATGAATGAATGATGAGGGTCTGTGAGCAAAGCAAGAGACTAAGGAGGAAAGCTAACCCCTCAGGCATGACAAAAAAAAAATGATTTGAAGACAGGACGGTGTTTAAGGTGACCACGCACTTGGCCCCAGGAGAAGCCGTAGCAGTGAGAGACCCTGGTTGCTTTAACCTCTCAGCATTCTGCACCTCCCACACCCTAAATCTCAGAAGCCAACCTGGAAAGCTCTGGGGAAAGGAGTGCTTAGAGGGGGAGGATCAACCTCTGGCCGGTCTGGGAGGACACTGGCAGCAGAGAGCAGGCCACTGTGTCAGGCGGGAAGCTCAGAGGGAGGCCTGGAGTGCTGGCCGGGCGGCTGGGGAAAGGGCACGGCCTCCTCCCATGAGCCAGATCACCTCACACTGGAGCAGAAGAGAGGGCAAGAAGAGGCTAAGGGCATACAGGCCCAGGGCTTTGAGTTGGTCCATGTCTGGGAAAAAAAAAAAATAGGTGCTTCTATAGGGTGTGGGATGGAGAGAGTCATTCCTCTGTCCAGCAAAAAAAAGCAACACAAAATTTAGAAACCAGAGCCTGTTCATAAAGGCTTCTCCTGAGGGCTGAGACGGAGGGTGCTGGAGCTAACGCCCTGCCACGGTCCACCCACCTGGAGGGCTCCTCCAGGGAAGTGCACTTGGTGATTGTCTCAAAAGTCTACTAGTCCCGCTGCTCTCGGCATCTGTCCTTCCCGAAGTCTTGCTCTATAGACCTGGCTCAATGTATAAACATTCCCATTGAAAATAATGAGAATCTGGTATCCAAGTGAAGTCCTAGAAAGAGGTGGAGTGTGGAGTGGAGGGCGCGGAGGGAACCCAGGAAATATTCCAAAGAGAAAGTGCAGGGGGGTGGGGAGAAGGCTGGGAGCAAGTTAATCCCCCACATCTGTGTCTCGGTCCCCAATGAGCCAGAGCACGTGGAAGCTGAGGGCTAGGAGGCCTGTGCCGAGCAGGTCCCCCAGAGCTGTCAAGTAGGGGATGGAGAAGTTGTCCGGGTCCAGGCCGCGGCCCCACATCCAGTTAACCATCCAGTCTGCGATGTATAGGAGAATCAGCACCTGGGGGGGAGAAGGCCTGGGCTATAGTCACCCCCTCTCTCCAGGGGGAGCCAGAGGCCACAGCACTGCGCCAGGCTTGGTGGCCCCTGGTGGCCCCAGTCCTCAGCATGGCAGCTCACCTCCCAGCATCCCAGCACTGCTTCCCGCCCCCCAGTGACCAGTTGAGTACTTCTTTTCTTTTCTTTTTTTTTTTTTTGCTTTTTGGGTCACACCTGGCGATGCACAGGGGTTACTCCTGGCTCTGCACTCAGGAATCACCCCTGGCGGTGCTCAGGGACCATATGGGATGCTGGGAATCGAACCCTCGTCGGTGGCGTGCAAGGCAAATGCCCTACCTGCTAATGCTATTGCTCCAGCCCCAGTCAAGCACTTCTAAAGCATGAGGGCTCTTTCGGAAAGAAGGTCCTCTGCCATGTCTGAGGTTCCCTATCGCTAGTGGGGTTTGCTCCTAAATTTATCAAATCAGGGGTTTCCCAAAGGAAACGCTCCTCAGTGTCAGAACTCAGCCTTCTGCCTCTGATTCTGGGTCATTTGATCCAAGGACGGGTCACTCTAATTCCTGCCATGCTGCCCCCCCCCCCCCACTCCCCGGGAGCTTGGCCGGGGCTTGGGGTGGGGCGTGCTTCTCATTGGGGATTTCTTCGCTGTGCAGAGTGGAATAAGGACACTGTTTGAGGCTGCTGCCAGCACAGTTGTCTGAGTAACAGCCGATTGTCCCAAGCTGGCTTCTTCCTGACCCTTTCCATTCTGCTGGTGTGGGCTCAACAAGCGCAGTTTATTTTAACATTGGTTCTAGAAAAGTAGAACGACAAATAAGTCAGCTAAATATAAAGCTGACTGTGTATAGATAATTTGTTTTTTTTTTTTTTTTTTTTAATTTTTATTTTTATTTTTTTTTTTAGTTCGGAGCACCCCCTCCCCGCCGGGCAGGTCCCAGTCATTCGCCCACCGCGCCTGATCCCGCCCTCCCGTGTCCGACAGGTATATTGGCTCTTCCCCTTGTATAGATAATTTGGATTAGCTGCTGCTTTTTCAGTGCTCTTGCTTCCCTTCCGTCGCTAGAGATAATGAAGAGTGATCTAGATTAGAATGTAGGCCATGTGCTCATGGGCCCAGAATCAGTAGTGGGGCAGCTGTCGGGAGCCCGTGGAAGGCACAATCTCCTGAGCTCCTTGGCGGCAAGCGGCACTGGAACAACCCGCACTTTCATTGGTAGGTTTTGTTTCTTTCTTTTTGGGTCACACCCGGCGATGCTCAGGGGTTACTCCTGGCTCACACACTCAGGAATTACTCCTGGCGGTGCTCAGGGGACCACATGGGATGCTGGGAATCGAACCCGGATTGGCTGCGTACAAGGCAAACACCCTACCCACTGTGCTATTGCTCCAGCCCCGGTAGTTTTATTTTTGGATAACTCCCACCAGGGAGGTGTCCAATTGGGGCCCGGGCTACTCCTAGCAGTGGACCTGAGGCTGGTGGCCACCAGAGCTATACCTGGCAGTGTGTGCCTGGATAACATGTGATGCCAGGGATCAAGCCCAGGGCCTCCCACACGCAACATACATACAACATACAAGGCATGTGCTCTACTTCTTGAGCCAGATACCTGGTCCCATCATGTGTACTTTTTGTTTTTAGGTGTTTGGTCACACGTGGTGAAGCTTCTTCTAGGTCAATACTTGGGGGACCATATGGGGTCAGGGATCAAAGCCAGGGCTGCTGCATGCAGAGCATCAATCTGAGCCAGCTCCCTCGCCCTCTCATATACTTTATTGGGGATCACATCCAGCAGTGCTCAGTGGCCTGGCTCTGTGCTTGGGAGTAACCCCTGGCAGTGCTCAGGGCACCATATGTGGTGCCGGGGATCAAGTACCTTAATCCTGGTACTATTTCTGGTCTCTTTCACATGCACATGCACTTTTAAGTGGGCTCTGTGGCACTTAAGAGGCACTTGATCTGAATACCGGATCAGGCAGAGTACATCTTGTATATACCAGCATGACTTCTAGCATTTGAGATCTCCAAATTACAGTATCTCTGTGAAAACACATCGTTTCTAATGGCAAAGCAGCAACACCTTCATTTCTAAGGATTTTTCTCTCGACTGTACTTCGTAAATACAGTGTACAAATCCTGCCTGAAAGGCAGGAGCATGAGCTACAACAGACTTAGTCAAGCTCAGCTTGTCTCCTGTCTTGTCAAAGGAGCCAAAGTGACCGTCCTAGCGCCCTCATTTTCCCCTGTGCCTGGTATACCTACATCCAGGACCTTGTGTGGCCCTGGCCACATTAGGCCCACCTTTCTAGCAGTGGCAGCAGTGCCCCAAACTGTGCTCGGACACTTGGTCAGCCAAGTGGAGGGAATTGGAGGGAATGGAAGCAGGCACTGAGTCCCGGAAAGGGAAAGTAGTAATTTGGTGTCTCCTGTGGGGATTCGGCTCAGCCAGCCTTGCCAGGAGTTCCTAACAAACAACCTCTTCTGAAGTGACGGAGGGGGCTGGAGGAATGTTTACCAACCAGAATAGCATCTGCTGGCCCAATGCAGGAGAACATGGCTGTGAAAAACCAGGCTGCAGAAGGGTCTCAAAAATGTAGAAATTTGGAAGTGAAAAAAGCAAGGCAGGCTAGGGACATAACTCAGTGGTAACGCACATGCCTTACATGTGTGAGGCCCTGGATTCAGTGCCTGACACCGCCGCCCCCCACCCACACACACAAACACACACAGACACAAGCACACACACGCATACTCTGCATGTGTGTGCCGTGCAACAGACAATAGCACAACGGACAGGATTACTGGTGGTTCTAACACTTTTTAAACCTGTGAGGCCCTTTATTTAAATAAAGTTCCTTGAGGAAGACCCATAGGCAAAATAGCTGCGTGGAGTTCTGTGGCCAGGCCCGTATGGTTGATGCAAGTGCCCAGCTAAGCTCCCTGCTGAGAACCTTCCCCTCAACTCCATCCTCTCACCTGCCCGAGGACCACTGCCGAACAAGTTCCAGAGCAGGCTGGTTGGGGAGAGGCGGGCCTCGGTCCCTGCCGGCCGCCCCGGCCCCTCCTCATGCCCTGCCCTGGCGCCGTACCTGGAGCAGTGCCGCGGTCATGTAGAAGATGATGAAGATGAGCGTGAGCGTGGTGTGGCCGCCCTGCATGCAGCTGATGGTGTAGAGGAACACCAGGTGTCCTGGGACCACGAGCAGGAAGAGGACTCGGGCCGAGCGAGAATTCACATCTGGCAGCAGCAGAGAGAGGGGTGAGGAGGCCCCCAGAAGCCCTCTAGTCAGCCAGGGCTGTGAGACTCACCCTCCCACACCCTTCTGCCGTGTCCCGGGACAGCACCCCCTCCTGGCCTGGCTCCCCCATGCAGCCCACAGAGAAGGCTCCGCTCTGCACATCTCAGCCCGGCTCTTCTTTGCCCTTTATATTTCTGGCTTCAGGCCATGTTCAAAGTGATCAGGGGTTACTCCCAGCTCGGTGCTCACTCCCAGCTGTGCTTGGGAGCCCTGTGTTGCTGGGGGTTGATCCTGGGCCTGCTGCCTGCAAAGCCTTGCTCCAGCAGCCCCTTGGAGCCCCCTCCCAGCCCCCAGGCAACTGATCACTCCTTCCCTCCCGGGCTGGGCCTCGCCATTACCAGGACTGAAGAAGGTGGTGCAGGGACTGGGGCAGCGGCGGGGGGCCTGCCCGGAGTTCTCCCCCGGCATCCCGTTCATGTGCAGGAAGGTGGAGATGCGGCTGGCCTGCACCGCCACCAGGTTGCCCCCAACACCTGTGGAGACACACAGGACCGGGGAGGGAGAAGCGGGAGGGGCATGAGCCTCTTTTCCTCTGGGGGACCCTTGTCCTCAGTCTTCCTTGAGGCTTTGCCAGGGCAAGACCCAATCACTCATCCCCAGGAGTGAGAGAGCGGAAAGGAAGACGGCCCTTTCCAGGAAGACCTCCAGGCTCTGCCCCTCCTCCCCTCCCTGGAGACGTGGCTGAGTGTGTGGGAAGGACTTGGCACATGTGCAGGCCCCAAGATTTGACCTCTGTCCCTAGTGGTCAGCGGAGCACCTGTCTTCCCAGCAGCCAGGGGCGGGTGAAGGCGCTGCTTCCAGGCAGCCGCCGTGCAGCTGAACACTAAGGTAGCTGTGTGTGCCCATGCTGCTTCTTCTCCAGGGCCTGCCACCCTCAGCCCTGCCTATTTTCCAGCCCCCCTCATTCTGCTGGGGGTCCTCCAAGGCTGACTTTGAGAATGGGACTGCCCTGGCCAGCGGCCAGCACCAGGAGGTGATCAGAAAGATCCTTTCCATCCTGGTTCTAGCCCTGTTGGGATCCTGGGCGGTCACCTGGGTCATACATGATCTCTGCCCTTGGGCTCTCGAGGGACAAGCGTTTGGTTGCTGATCTCTGGCTGCCTCCACCTTCCGCCTCTGTGAACAGCTTTCTTTCAAGCCGTCAAGTCTTCCTGCCTGTAACAACCCCCTGCCCCAAAGCCTCCCTTTCATCCCCAGGCGTGCCAAGACCTCACCATTAATCACAGGTGTGAAGACAGCCATTCCCGCAAAGTTGGGATCGGAGACAGTCTTGTCTAAGATGAGGCCTCCCACACTGCAGACACAGAGATAAAACAACACAGGAGCCCGTGAAGGGGCGGTCCAGCTCCGCGAGGGACAGCCAGGCCCGTGTGGCCCCAACAAGGCAGTGGCTAGCTCCTGGCGACCCCCTCTTCCCGTCCTAGTCTCCCTTGCCCCTGACACACAGACTTGGCCCGGAGCCCACAGTGGTCTGTACCACCCTGGTAGGTGTACAGGACCAGCTAAGGGTCCTGCATCTACCCCCAAGCTGGCCAGGAGCACCCTCAGACAGGTCTGGGGAGCACTCTGCTTCCAGTACTGGTGTTGCGCTTGGCTTGGGGACGGCGGCTCTCATGCAGACACTGCTCTGGTGAAGCCTGGCCCGGTCCCTCCAGCCACAGCTCAGCGCCCAGGCCACTGCACTCCGTCAGGCTGTGGCTGGATGTGCATCAGCTCAGAGATGAGTAGAGTCTAAACTCGGCCCAAGGGCTGTCCCAGGATAAAACAGAGCAGAGAGAGAAGGATGCTGCAGCCCCGGTGACGGTTTCTGCCGAGTCCAGCTGGGAACTTTTTCGTTCCACGTATTTTTATTTCCCACGAAACCCATTCCGGATGGTTTCTGTCACATTCAAAAGAAGGACATGTGACAAGCACACTTGTGAAGGGATCTCTCGGATGGACTCCACCCTCCCTCTCTTCAGGACCTGGGGCGGGGTGGAGCGGGCAGCGCCGGGGCCGTGCCTACCTGCTGATGGCCATGGCGATGATGACAGGCTCCCAGCCCGAGTACAGCACCTCCCTGGTGGCTGGGCTCCGGCGGGCCAGCACCACCCAGACAGGCAGCAGGGCCACGAAGAACGCGCACACCAGCGGGTAGATGTACTGCCAGTTTTCTGGGGGAGGCAGAGAGCAGAGGAGGATGATAATCGTGGGTCCTGCTCTCAGCCGTCCCAACCCTCCAAACTCAGCCTGCAAATGTCCCAACAGCAATAGCATGTGACAGGCCTGTGAACATACTGGCCCCCCTGGATGCTAACGGTGTGCCCGGAGGCAGGTGGGGCCCGTGGGGCTTCTCAGGAGCACAGACCAGACTCATGGCTGCCTGCTGACTCCGCAAGCCTGACAGCACTCTCTCCCTCCCCCTGCAATTTGCAAGAAGGTGCCACTTTTCCCTGCCTGCTTTCCACCCCACCCCTCCAAGGAAAGGACATATCCACGGGATCAGGAATTGATTTTGTAGCCTCTTTTTCTCCTGCCCCAACGACGGCCTATATTCTGAAGGCACTCTGAATGAAGCACTCTGCCTCTCTTATTGGCACAAACCGCCTTCTAACCAAAGAGTTAGGAACATGGAAGGAAGGGCCGGAGCAATACTACAGTAGGTAGGGAGGCCAACTGGCTTCGATCCCTGGCATACCATATGGTTCACTGAGTACTGCCAAGAGTAATCCTGAGTATAGAGCCAGGAATAACGCCCCTGGGCATCACCAGGTGTGGCACCCAAGGCAAAATAAATAAAGAAAGAACATGGAAATAATCCTGCCCATTGACTGACATGGAAATAATCCTGCCCATTGATTGACAAGACCTCTACCATCTCTCCCAGTGCCCCCAGAAGTCATTCCTGGCCACAACCTTTGGGTTGGGGGTGGGGTGTGTGTGTGTGTGTGTGTGTGTGTGTGTGTCTGTGTCTGTGTGTGTGTGTGTGTGTGTTGCTCAGCCTTTACCCTGCTCCTGGTAGAGTCCCCAACTGATGCCTGAGAGCAGTGCTAAGGTGATGAGGTCACCCAGGCTGGCAGCAATGGGTGTGGCCACGTTGTCTGGGTTGATGCCAATCTTCCGAGAGCCGATGATGACTCCAATCATGATCATACCTGGGGAGGAAGTGAGCAGCCAGGCAGGTGAGATGCCGGGCTTGGTGGTCACCCCTGGGAGCCCCTCCTACACCCCTGGCGCTCCCTTCCCTTCCTTACCCAGAACCAAAGAGGCAATGAAGGCGGTGGCCACACTGCTGGCGCAGAGCAGGAAGGCATGGGGGATACTGAAGTGGCCATCAGGGATCCAGCCAAAGATGACAGCTGCGATGGATGCCAGGAAGCCCACCACCGTGGCCTGCACCTGCAGAGGGGGCTGCTGACTTGGGGAGCCTCTAGCAGAGCACTGCTTAGCTGCCTCCTGGAGCCCTCAGCCAGCCCTGGCACTGCAGGAAGGCCCGAACCAGACATGGGGCCTGGGCAGTGCAGGCGGCAGGGGCCCAGGAAACAATACTGGTGAATAGGGGTGCCCCGCAGACCAGCAAGAGGCACAACAGGGACTGAAGAGTCTGAGACACGGCCTGGGGCACCTCGTCCAGTACCTCTGTGTAGCCTTGCAGGGAGGGGGGGTCACAGGGGGCTGGCACCCATGAGCTCTTCTCTCTGGCTCTGTGCCTCTCAAAACCCCGCACCCCGTCACAGGAGGGTGATGCTGACATGGAACGTGCAGGATGTCAGGGTCTTCACGGGGGAAGTGGGGCTGGCCTCCTGGTCCCTGCTCTTACCTGAATGAGGGCCATGTTCCCAGTGATCATCCGCCAGAGCTCCTTGGGTGTGTCCATGTGCCCGATGTTGGCCTGGGAGAGGAAGGGCAAGGGGCTGCAGCTCCCTCAGGAGGACCCTGCCTGGCCTGAGACTCTAGGGCCGGACAGGTCCCCCAGAAAGGGAAGCAGGGTTGGGGGGTGGCGCCAGGTGAAAGGAACAAGAGGTTTGAGCCATACGGTTGGGTGGGGGCAGGGCGGGGGTCCCTAGGGTAGCCCTTTCTCTCAGGACGGCTGCTGGGCAGAGGGAAAGCCAAGCCTCAAACAAGGTCAGAATGACTCTGACGTGAAGGAAAGGCCAGTAGCGGTGCGGGACTGGGCAGGCGGGCGAAAGCGGGAAGAGTTAGGGGGGCAGTGGGGTGGGCCATGAGTAGGGCCAAGCTGGGGGAGGGCAAGGCTGGCTGCCTCTTCTCTACTGCCTTCTTGGACATTCCTGGCACCTGCCGCCCTGATCCTCAGGATCCCATTGCCTCCGCCTCCCTCCCTGGACGGGCCCCTCCTAAACATGGCTGAGGTGCACCCAGGCCGGTCCAGGGCCACGGCAGGAAGGTGGAGTGGCCCCTTCCCACCGAGCGGCGGGTAGAGCAGGCTGCCGTGGGGGACAGGAGAAGGGGAGAGGGCGGGAAAAGCCTGGCTCTGCTCCTGCCCAGCTGCAGAGCGGGGCTGGAGATCAGAGGAGGCCCCCATCTGTGCAGATGGGGGGACCAGCATGGCGCTGGCCTGTCAAAGCTGCACAAACAGTCACGAGGCGGCTTGCGAAGCGGGAGGTGGGGCAGCAGTCCAGGAACGGCGGGGACATCCAGAAAGCAAGCCTGGGAACCGCTCTGGGCAGGGAGCCCCGGTCCAGAGCAGGACAGCGGCCTGGGCCATCCCTCCACCTGCCCACCACTGTCCCGCACTCCAGGCTGGGCGCTGAGAAAGAAGGTCTGCAGGGACTGTCCTGCCTGTCCCACTCCTGCCCCCCCACCCCCACCCCGTGCCCAGCTCCCATACTCACTGCAGTAGACAGCCTCGATGCCAGGGTCATCTCCAGGTTCCCCTTCAGCCCCAGCAACGCAGGCACCAGGATGAAGACCTCCGTCACCTTCTGGAAGACTTCCCAGTGCTACAAGGCGACAAGAAAACTAGGAATTTTTGTGTGGAAGGGACCGGGATCGCATAGGATCAGGGTGCCGGGGAGGAACTGGAATCCTCAGCAGGGAGCACCCCACCCCACCTGTCCACGCCCAGGTCAGAGCCGAGGCAGAGCAGCTCTTCCAACTCCGAGACCCTGGCCTGGCTCAGGCGCCGAGGCCAAGAGAGGACAGAGTGCAGCGACGCCAGGCTGGCTTAGGCTCTGGACTGCTGTGTGATCCCCCCCAAAGCACACTCCCCAAACCCTGTGCCTTAGTTCCGCTTCTCTGTGGCCTCAGCCTTGGGTGGTGTTGTCTCAGCTGTTGAGAGCCGGGCTGCATGGGGCTGGGCTGTGGATGTGAGGGTTTGTTTGGCTTCTATCTCCAAGGGTTCTGGGCCTTGGCCACAGCAACCCGTTTTCAGAACAGGCTCTGAAGGAAGACAGTGGGCCCAGGCCTCTGTGAGAAGGGTTTTATTCCTCCCTGGCCCCTCTCCCCACAGCCCTTCCATAGCTGCTTAGCTCGGTCAGGGTCTGCTTAGCGGACCTCTGCAAGAAGAGCACTGGACTGGGTTCCAGGCTCGAGCCCAGAATCCTTCAGACGGCAGCTTGCGAAGGACGCACTGTGCTGAGCCCAGCTTCATCCTGGACTCAGTTAAACAAGGCCTCCAGCTCTCCTGCGGGGCCAATGGTCTCTTCAGACAACTGCGGTACCAACGCGATACAGCCGTGTTGTACATCACACTAACGATGAACCAGTACCTCAGCCCAATTAGGATAGAAAACCCGGACGGTAACAAGTGTTGGAGAGGAAGTGGAGAAAGTGTATCATCTCTCTGTGTGTGGTTGGTGGGAATGTAAAATTGCACATCCGTGATGGAGAATTGATAAATTCTGAAGAAATGACGAATCAGACTACTCTATGGCTCTCATGTCTGGGTTTATACGCTGAAGACTGCCAGGAAGGACTCAGACTGATGTGGAACAGACACATGCGCAGTGAAGTTCACTGCAGCTCTGTTCACAACAGTCAAGACGCAGAAGTGGCAGGTTCCCTTCAAAGGATGCATGAGTAAGAAAAACACAGTCAACACCTACAATCAGTCGCCTGAATCAGGCAGGGGATCCTGTCACTTGCCGTAGCGGGGCTCTCGGTGCTCACCTGCCAGGTTCACATACGCTCAGTGGGAAAAAGTCAGTCACATATACGAGAACTACATATCTGAAGTATCTAAAGGAGTCACTTTCACAGAACGGCGGTTGCCAGGGAGTAAGAAGAAGGCGGGAAAGGGGTGTTAATGTTTAATGGGGGCAGAACTTCAGTTTGATAAGAAGGAAAAGTTCTGGAAATCCGTTTTGCAACAATGTAAATATACTTAAGACCACTGAATTGCATGCTTAAAAAGAGTTTTGCTCATAACATTAGCTGTGGTTGTAAAAAAGAAAACACGTTCTACTGGCTAATTTTATGGTATGTAGGGCTTCTGTTTTTGAAGCCCCTACTCCTTCCAGCGATCAGGAGGCCCAGCGTGATCATTTCCGGCAAGCCCTAGGCCTCTGGGACAGACAGCTCAATGTCCAGGTTCGGTGGTATGTGGGACCATGAGGGCCCCAGCCAGCAGTGCCCAGGAGATCATGCAGTCCTGGGGAACAAACTTGGGTTAGGCACGTGCAAAGCTGTGCTCCAGCCCTGTGAGCTACTGCCCAAGTCCTACCATATGTGTTTGCCAGAAACACACAAAACACAAACAATGGCACAGGGGGGGGGGCGGGCCAGAGCCAGAGCCAGGAAGGGGGTACTGGGGGTTAGACAAGGCAAAGACGTGTGTGTGTGTGTGTGTGTGTGTGTGTGTGTGTGTGTGTGTGTGTGTGTGTAGGGGGGTGGGGAGGGAGTTCTAAAGACTATGGGGAATGGCAGGGCCAGTCAGGTCACCAGGACAAGACCAAGATGCTGCCCTTTCCTGAGCCCTGGGCCCCTCGCCCAGGCCAAGGCATTCCACAGGGAAATGCCCTCTGAAGGCTCAGGACCGTGGAAGGGGGACACCCCCCCCCCCCCGACTCCCACAACTGCTGAGCTTTCAGGGGCCCAGAGGAAGAGCCGGTCCTTTCCAAACACTGGCGGGATGTGAATCCCTTCTCAGGCCGGGCCCCGCAGAGACAGGCAGGCCCCGCCAGCGCTCACTGCCCCGTGGAACTCGGGACTGTTACTCTTGGACACGAGCGTGCCTCCCCCGGTTTCCAGCTCCCTGCGGGCCCTGCTCCCTCTGCTCTGCCCCCGCCTTTCTTGCCTAAACTGGACAAACAGCCCCTGAGAGGGCAAGAATTCTCTCCCGCCCTCTCCCCTCAGCATGGTGGGCTGAAGCTGTAGCCCCTCCATGGCACCCGAGCCACCAGCCCCGTGTGCGCGTGCACGTGTGTGTGTGTGTGTGTGTGTGTGTGCGTGTGTGTGTGTGTGTGTGTGGGCAGTGAGGAAGTCCAGAAGGAAACACACCCGAATAGGCAAAGCATCTTGTCTGAACTGTTCATGACTCAGGCAGCGCCGGGACTGAAACCCAGGGCCATGCCTGCCCCATGCAAGGCAAGCGTCCAACCACCCTCAGCCCCTACATTTCTGAATTGTTTGTAAGGACACTGTTTACCGTCATGACTGACTAAGGGAGAGCTGTGCACAGTCCAGCTTAGTCGCTCTGGCTGCCCCTCTAAGCAGCCCTCCATCCTCCCGGCCTCCGTGAACGCTCTCCTTTGAGTGCCCTTCTACTGCCACAGGGGCTGGAGAGGAAGGGATTCAGCAGACACGGGAGGAGAGAAATAGGCCAGGGAGGAAGAAGCCCCGAGGACAGTTTCTATGCAAGGCTCACCGACCTGCACAGAAGGCTGGAGCCTCACAGTACTTGAGCACCCCCCCCAAGCCAGAAGTAGCTGGCGGGTGGGGGTGGGGTGGCCCTGAAGATGGGGGTGGGCAGAATATGCAGGAACACCCAGTGCGTGGCTCCTAGCTCCTGCGGCTGCATTCAGGCCCGTCCTGTTCATCCTGGCTGGGAGTGCCTGCCCCCAGGTCCAACCCGTGGGCCAAGCTGCCAGCCAAGCCCTCCCCGACGCCTTCCCTTCCTGCTCAGCAGGCCGGGGCTGGAAAAGGGCCTGTTCCAGGAGGCCCTCCCCCACTTGGCAGCTACAGATCCGCACCACTGTTTCAACAGGCAGCGCCGCTTCCCTTTCCTTCTCCTCCTTGTGGGGGCTGGGGTGAGGCTCACTGGGTTGAAGACTATGGGTGGTAGCGATGAGCCTGCTTCCCCCCGCTCAGAAATACGGCTGACTCAGAGCTGCACGCCAACTCTCAAATGCAGCGGCCCCCGGTCCCTCTCTCCAGTTCTCTCACAGGGGTCTTCCATCCCTGACATCCTCTGGCTCACAACCCCCCCTCCTCCCAGCCTGCCTTCCAGGGTTCTGCCTGAGCCCTCTTCCCTTCCAGAGCTCCATGAAGGGGGCACTCCTGGCACAAGACCAGACTCCCAGAGAGAGGAGGCATTCTACTCCCAGTAGAAGAGCATTCACCCGGGGCTGGAGCGATAGAACTGAGGGTAGGGCGTTTGTCCTGCACACTGCCAACCCGGGTTTGATCCCAGCATCCCATACAATCCCCCGAGCACTGCCAGGAGTGATTCCTGGGCGCAGAATCAGGAGTAACCCCTGAGCATCACTGGGTATGACCCAAAAAGCCAAAAAAAGGGGGGGCACTCACCCCTGGGAGAAGCTGGGGAGCTGGGTTGGAGTCATCTTGGGGGGTGATGACAGTTGGTAGAGTGGAAGTCGAGCTCACCCCTCACTGCCTGAGCCGCCCCTACCCCGGCTTCCTAAGGGCCCTCGTGGACATGCAGGCTGTGCAGTGAAAGGGCTGGTCAGAGAGAACCAGTCTGCATGTCCTGCTTAGAAATCCAGTATCCTCGGGCTCACGAAGGTGAGGCGCTTCTGTCCCACTCCTCTCAGTCCCCACGGAGGTGCCCTGCAAGGCAGAGGAGCCGAGAGAAGGGGATCCTTGCCCCAGGACCCTCACAAGTGACGGGGCGTTCCTGAGGGCCTAGGATGACATCTGTCAGAACAGCTGGGGCTCCTCGGGAGGACGGGCACGTCCTCTGGCTTACATCCTTGGAACCCTCAGGCTCACAGAGGATGACAGAGAAAGACAGTGCAAAGCCCCCGTGGCTTCCCAAGGCCAAACAAGGAGGCAGGGCACCAGCCTGGACAGCGCAGCCTGGTCTCTGCTCAGCCTCAACGCCAAGCCTGTCCTGCTCTCCGTGCCCTGGGCCGCGGGCTGGGGAGAGCTGGGGCACAGGCGGTTCCACTCTCCCTGTCCTGCTCGGTCCCATCCACCAGCCTTATCTTAGCACAGAGGCTGGCGCGCAGAGGGAGTGAGGACAGGGCCAGATAAGGACAGACAAAAGGGGCCTCTAGGAAGAGACGGCTCTGCCACAGCAGTGGGCAAAGACGAGGGCCCGGGGACATCTGAACCAAACGGACTTTTGTTCTTCTGAGGCACTTGGGGACACCCACCCCAACCCTCTCTTCTAGACAGCCCTTGTCTCTCAAGCAACCCCAGACTGTCTGCTGAAGGCCATCTGTGCTTGGAAAGGGGGATGCACAGGGGACCCGTGGAAGTGGTCCCACATTCAGTCACCATTTTGCTTCTCTGAATGTGGTGTGAGATTCTCCCTGGTCCTTATGCACCCTACGCCCCGCTGAGGTTTCACTGCAGCTGTCTGCAGGGATAGCAGGGAGGCTGTGGGTGAGCCACAGATGAATGAGCCAGGGTGGCCACATCAGCTGGACCCTGCTCTGGGGCCAGCCCCAGGGCCACACTGATGGGCCTCAAGAGCAGATAAAAATAAACAAAACAACAACACACACACAACCAAAAAGCAAAACACCCAAATGTCTATGGACACAGTGGGCAGGCTCAGTGGACTCCCATTGTCTCGGGCTCGAGTGTGTGTGTGTGTGTGTGTGTGTGTGTGTGTGTGTGTTGCAGGAGGGGCAATGCTTGTTCATGCTCACTTTAGAACACAACTGCAACTCTTTCAGACTCCAGTCCAGCCTGTTCTGCAAGAGAGGAAAAGGGCAGCCGAGCTTCCCAAATCTGATGAACCACAGGCACGAGGCATGCCAGGGAGCCCAGCAAGGAGCCCCCAGTCTGCTGGCTAGGGACAGGTCACCCGGGACCTCCATGAAATCTGACCACTCGGGGTACGGGAAAGCCCATCACCTGTTCCATTTTCATCCAGAAGATAAAGCCACCCTCGTGGGGCTTCCTAGGGACCCTCTGCAGGGGCCAAGCTCACAAACTCTGACAACCAAGGCCAGAGGACAGTGATGAAGAGGCAGAGCTGCAGGCCCCCTGTCTCCTTTCCCCGGCTCTCACTGGCCTGGGAGGAGGGACGGCCGTGGGGGAGGGGCCCAGAGCTTGCCTTCCTGGGTCTAGGCTGATGTGCCAGCCTCCACGAGGGACAGTGCCCACGGAAACAGATCAGGGAGAGGGGAACCAGCACAAGGCCAGCACAAGGCACCATCCTCTTCCCACAAGGGAAGGTCAAGGTGTGACTTGAGGGCTCACATCAAAGCAGCCGGGAAGACTGACGGACCCACCTAGAGCCAACTGTCCTAAGTGCCTGGCGGGGCCTCAGGAGACACGTCGGCAGTTTAGCATCACACGCATCATATGTATGGTTGGCTTGGCACGGGGGAGGGGAGGCTGATCTCTACGTGCTCTTGGGAGATTTCATGGTCACTGGGGAGTCCCAGGGGACCAAGGCCAGCGCTCTTCCAGCCTCCGAATATATCTGAGTACTTAGGACACAGCCCAACACTCAGCTGGAATTTGATACATGTGACGATTAACTGAGATGAACTTAGCACCTACAGAAAGCTCTGCGTGCCTTACTTTGCTTCCAAACCTTTTATCTGGAAACAAGACTTGCGCTCTCTCTTGGCCCCAGAGGTTCTGGGAAAGTCCTAATGCACACTCCAGAGAGCGCCTCTGACTCAGTTTCCAGGTCCTTCCGATTCTTACACTCTGTTCTACCCAGTCGTCTCACAAAGAACCTTCTTTGTCTAGGGCAGGGTGATGAAAAACAGGTAAGGAGCAAGGGCCAGGCTGGATCTGGTTACATTTGTCCCCATTTATGTCATGCAATTAGCACTTTCAGATCTCGTGACACCAACTCCCCCAAACCACGTGTGGAACGTCATGTGCCCACCCGAATTCCCCAAAGGGAACATGCCAAGGTTATGAACTGATAAGCAACACTGAACGCCTTTAAGTACATTCCCATTTCATCTGAGACCCTCTTGGAAGCCAGACAAATTCCTGCCCAGCAGGGGAATGGAGGGGAAGACTTGAAACTGAGCTTTCGGCTCTGGGTCTCCTTGAAACCCCAAGTGAAAGGAACATCAAGCGTAAAGAGATCACTCCTCTAAATGTCTCCCACTGGGCTGGGCTTGCCAGGAATGCCCAGGAAGGATGGCAGGCAACCCTGTTCCATCTCTCAAGTCCCAGGACTGCACTTTGGAACCTGTTCTCCGTTGGTTAAGCAACACTGCCTTGGGCAACTCCCGGGGCAATGGGGCTTCCTCCAGGCTTCTGGAGAAAGCAGACCCAGAAGAAACAGAGGACCTGATCCAGAGACAAAACAGTATTCTAGGAAGCAACAGCTGCTTCTCACGGGGGCTGGACAGACAGCTCCAAGAGGACAGGGGAGGCCTGGGCGCGCAGGCCTGTGCAACACACCCCCTGCCCCCCAACCTACCTGCACAATGTCCAGCACCATGCCGGCGGCCACCGTCCCAAAGCCGGCCAGGAGGAAGGGAAACAACACTTGCAGCCCGATGGAAAAGGAGGTCTCCTTGAGTGGGGAGGGGGGCGCTGGGCCCCGGTCGGTGCTGACATCGTCACTTTCATTGCTCTGGCTCCCGTTCTCCAGCAGGGCGTCCTCCTCCCGGATCCCCTTGGCGTTGGCCCGAGACTCAATCACCACCACCTCTACCCCAGCCCCATCGGGCCCCAGGAACTCAGAGGTCCCTGCCAGGGGCTCTCTGCCCGGGCCGTCGGGAGAGCAGGCTGAGGTGGCGGGGCCAGTCCCGTTCAGCTGGTGGACGTCCTTTGGCTCTGGCTTAGAGGACATGACGGGAAGGCGGCACTTTTCTTCTCCTTGCCCTCTTCGCTCTAGCTTGGGAAGGACTTAGTCTTGGGGTGAACCCAGGCTGGGGTGCCGTGGGACCTCTTCCCACGGCTCACGGCTCCTCCCAGGCGCTGCCGAAGCTGAGCGAGCAACAGGCAGCCCCATCAAGCAGGGAGCCCCGAGCTGGAGGGGAACAGCAGGTTCTCCCCAGACGCCGCGGCCGGCCACTAGGGGTGCAGACGCCTGACTGCAGCCGGCCGCTCTGAGCAGGGGGAACTGGATCTGGATCCGGCCTCCTCTTTGGTTCTCAGCTGCCGGCTCCTCAGAGCAGGGGGCATCCAGAGCCGAAGGGCACAGCCAAGTGTGGGGTGCCCGTGAAGGTGGCCCTTCTTTCCCAAGAGAGCAGCGTGGGTCCGATTGTTCAAAAGGCAGCACTAAGCTGGGGCTGCGGCCCTCTGCCCCGTCTCAGACTGGCCTCCTCTGGCTGCCCGCAGCTCCTCAGGCTCTGCTCATCCAAGGCCAGTGCCTGTCGCCTCTCTCCTTCCCTCCAGAGGTTTCCTTCCTCGCTGGGAAGACCGTGCACTGCTCCCAATCCCTGGTGCTTGAAGCGAGGCGCGTCTGCGTAGAACACCTTGTGTGAGAAGGAGGGAGACAAGCGGAGAACGTGAGGGCCAGGCAGGGCCAGCTTGCCCTGGAATTCTCCCCGACGCAGATGGCCGGAGTTTGCGCTTGCCTCTGTCTTTCCATTAACCTGACCCACGCTGGTGTGGAGCCGTGGCTCCGTGACAGAGCACTTACTTGTCTCAGGCATGTAAGGCTCTGTGTTTGCGCCCCGGCACTGCCAACCCCTCCCCCCTTTAAATGGAATGTTATAATTACTCATTCTGGCACTACAACATCTGGGGGCCCAGCTCTGTCCCCCGCCCCCCCCCCCGAGTCTCGACTAGTCTTTCCCATCTCACCTTCCCCAACCGAGGATCACCACTGGCCCAAAACAGTTAGATGGGGGCCAGTCGGGGCCTGGGAAGATGCCCACGGTGCCATCTTCTCAGCACCGAGGCTGGTAGGGATGTCCTGGGAGAAAAATCCTTTCTCATTTTTATGTATTTACTTAGTCTGGAGGCCGTCCCTAGCGCTGATCAAAACTGAACTTCTTACATGCAAAGCAAGTGTGCTATCACTTTGAGCTGTCTCATGGTCCCGGGGCCCTTCTCCAACCATAAATGACCACAAAGAATCAGTGGGCTGGCCACGTAGCTCAGAAGCAGAGCACTTGCCTTGCGTGTGTGAGGCCCTAGGCTTGATCCTGACACCATTCAACAAAAACACAAAAACAATCCCAAATGGTTTAGGTGAGGTCTTCCCTCGAGCCTGTTACAAATTCAGTCCTACGCTCCTTGCCACACAGGCATAACTGCATGAGGAACTGCTGACACTCACCATCTGGGAGACCGACTGCTGAGGGGAGGCCCCCCCAGGCCCCCAAATGCCCTAGCCCCTGAGGAAAAATAAAACAACCATAGCAGGACTCCCTGAGCAATGGGCAGCGGCCAGAGCACGGCCAGGAGCCAGCGGCCTACCCAGATCTGCCCTTGAGAGACAACAGTGTTACTAAAAGCTCAGATGCTGACTTGGATCCCGGCCTCCGTCTGCTGCTCTCCCCCCTGCTCTCTGGCTCCGGGAGCTGGTCAGACAGGACAAGGGAGCTATCTCCGACTGAAGGGGAAGAGGCTAAAACTGCTGGTTATTATGCACGCATTTCAGTTTCCTAGGCTTGTCCCGTGTCCCAGGGTTACTACTGAGAGTCGAACTTAGTGGAATTCTTAAAACACGAGAGCAGAAAACAAAAGCAAGAGCTAAAAATAAATAAAACAACAAAACAACACACACAACCCCAAAGCAAAACCCCCACATCAAACAAGGCACAAAAGCCAAAATGCACTTGCTCTAACAGCAAGTTAAAACTCTCTGTTCCCCCAACTACTACCTCCCCCCCCACACCTTACCGTCCCTCACTAAAAGAAAGAATCCCCAGGCTTGATCTTGCCTGATTCCATTCCACCAAAACAACTCTTACAAGTGAAAATAAGTGTGAGGAGACTTCACCGGGGTAAGATGAACAAGTCCCTAAGTGCTCCGAACCCTAGAGTCGACTCCGGTTCGCAAAGGCTGCACCCAACCAAGCTCAGGAACCACCCACGGGAACTGTTTCTCTTCCTACCAGCGGCAGCACCAGCACCAGCACCAATGCGTTCTCCCATCTCCTTCACCCGGCTCGGCTTCTTCCAAAGGTCCCCACTAGGGACCAGAGGAAACTTCTGAGCAAGGCAGTGCAAGGCCCCTTCCGGGCACACGGATCTGGGTCGCCCAAGACCTTGTCTCTCTTCCTTTCTTCCCGGCAGGCACCTACCCTTGCAAGGGGCTCGAGGGACACAAGCCAGACTTGTCCCCGCTTTTTTTTTTTTTTCCAGGGACACACACACACACACACACACACACACACACACACACACACACACACACACACACACACAAACACACACACACACACACACACACACACGAGAGAGCCCGGATGCCCCGAGGCGGGAGCCTGCAAGCCGGGCTCAGTATCCCCGCGCCAGAACCCGGAGGAACTGGGCGGCCTCCCCGCCAGCCTCCCGGATCCAGATCCGCAAATGCGCCGCGCGCCAGGACTCCCGCCCTCCGCCACTCCCCGGCCCGGACCCCGCGGACTGACCTGCCCCTCGCTCGGGAGAAAGGGGGGCGCCTGGCGAGAGGCAGCAGGAGCCCGTGGTCTCGGGGGGTACAGGGCTCCCCCTCTTCTCATCACTCCTCCTCCTCGACAGTCCTCCTCGGCCCCCGGCGAGTCCCTCCCACCCTTAGCCAAGGAGAGCGTCCAGCCGCGACCCCCGGCTCGCTACATTTCGCCTCCACGTTACAGCGAGGCCGCCGCTCGGCTTCCACCCGGAGGAGGTGGCCGGGGAGGGCAGGCTATATCGCCTCGGGTCCGCGCGCGCGGGGGGCGGCGGCGGGGGGGGGAAGGGGAGGCCGGACAGCAGACCGTGGGGTCGCGCACACTGGCCGCCCCCCCCCGCAATCGCTCCGGGCCCGCGCACTAGGGCCCGACTGGTTGGCTGCTCGTGGCAAACACGATCTGGGGCAGGCTGGATGGCACCGCCTCCCCTTCATCTAAAATAGATTCCCGACGGACAAGCGCGGCAGCCAATCGACGTGGGCGGGGGGCGGGCCCCAGCGCGGGCCGGCCACTCGCCTTCGCCGGGGCGGAGGGGGCGGGGCGCCGGGGGAAACGCCGTGTGCCCAGGGCCGGCCCCGGGAGCCGCGGACTCGGCGCCCTCGCGCGGGTCCCAGAGCCCGTCGGCCGGTGGCCCGGGTGCCCCGCGCGCGCCGCGACGAGCCCGGCCGCAGGGTTACCTCGAGCCGCCGGCTCCCGAGAAGACCCCCGAAAGCCCGCGGCGGGGTCGCCTGCCAGCGCCTCCCCGCGGCCCGGAGCCCGTCCGCTCCAGCCTCTTTCGCGCGTCGCTCCCGCGGGCTGCGGACACGGCTGCCCTCGGCGGCCGCCGGACCCGCGCTTGCTAAGCGGACGGCCTATCCCGGGCGGGTCGGGCCTTCTTTTTATATACCGCGGGGGCCCGGGAGGACGGCGGTGGGCGGGCGGGCTGCGGGCCGCGAGGTCACAGCTCGCTGCTGGGGGCCCGCGCGCACCGCGCCCCCGGGCTGGGCTGGAGGGGAGCCCGGCTTCCTCTGACCCACTGCCGCCGCCGCCCGAGTGGGCAGCCTCCAGCCCACTTGGAAACCCAACTTTCCCTGACGCACCTTGTGTCATCAAAGGCGGGTGTCGGGCTCGCCTCTTGTCGCTTCCTCCCGGGGTTCTCAGCGGACACCCCGTACCGGTTCTTTGGGGGATGTTTTTGTGCAAGAAATGTGTGACACCCTCCCATCCCCCCGAAGAACCCCCCTCTTCCCCTCTTGTCAATGGAACCTGTGACCAAGGTTCCTTCCTGTCCCCTTCCTCCCGGGAAGTGACCCACGGAGCCCTGGATGGACAGGAGTTGGGTGTCGGTGGGGGGGGGGGGGTGGGGGTGTGGTGGGGGCGGAATTGAACAGTGCTGTGTTTGACAGCCCTTCCCTCCTGAGACACACACAAGTTCGAACCTGAACCAGGAGGCGGGACCGACGCAAACAACCCTGCACCCTCCGCTGCTCCACCATCCCAACCCTTGGGTTTAGCTGACGGGATGTTTTCACCTGGCCGCCTGTCCCTTATGGTAGGGTCTAGTAGAGGAAGTGTTGGGGGGGGGGTCTTAGCACCCCAGTTTTGCCTTCAAACACTGCGTGTTTCTGCCTGCAATCCGAAGTAACTCCTAGACCAGGAAACACTGGGCTTCTCCCCGTGGGTCCATGGGAGAAGAGGGGTGTGTAGTGGGTGGCAAATTTGGCCTGATGTATCCTGAGACCCATGAAACTCTCTTGCCCTGATTGGCCACACACGTGTAAAATCTTGATTCCTCTTCTATTCCCTTCCCATCTTCCTTGTTTGGGGACCTCGCCTGGGTGTTCTGGTGGGCAATTTCTGGCTATGGAGAGTCACTTCCTGCAGTGCTGGGGACCATATAATTTGGAGGATCAAACCGAGGTCCCCCACATGCAAAATAGATGCTCTAGTCCTTAAGCCACCTCCCTAGCCCCTCACCTTTTATTTTTCACTCACCACAAGCAGTTCCACTCCTATGGAAATTATTATTAATTTTTTATTAGAAGCATAGGGCCTGGGGAGATAGTACAGCAGGTAGGTTGCTTGGCTTAACATCTGCCCAACCATAGTTTGATTCCTGGCATCCCAGTAGAAATGAACCCTGAGTACAAAGCCAGGAAAAGGAATGGAGGGAGAGAGAGAAGGAGGGAAGGAGGAAAAGAAAGAAAGAAAGAAAGAAAGAAAGAAAGAAAGAAAGAAAGAAAGGAAAGAAGAAAGGAAGGAAGGAGGAAGGGAGGAAGGAGGGAAGGAAGGATGATGGGAGGGAGAAAGGAAGAAAGAAAGGGAGGAGAACGAAAGGAAAGGAAGGAAGGAAAGAAGAAAGGAAGAAAATAGAAGTATACTGGACACACGGGAAAGTGCACAGAACCTAAATGTATAGGTAGACAAATTCTGATACCTATCATTATCCAGGTAAATTATGGTAGAATGTTATCAGCACCCAGGTGTTCCTCATTGCCTATATCAGTCAATACTCCATCTCTGTTCCCAGAAGTAACTTCTGTTAACGAATAACACAAATTCATTTTGTCTGTATTTGAACTTTAGGTCATGGGAACCATTAAGTGAGTATTTTGTGTCTGACTTTTGTCACACAGGATTATTGGTGAAACTGGTTGATGTTATAGAAATAGCTCATTCAATTTGATTGCTGTATAGTGTGCCACTGACTTTAAGAGTATTTATTTATCTATTCTATTGATGGATCTTTGGGTTGTTCCCAGTTTAGGCTTCTTAGAAATATGCTTTTGTTTGTGTCCTTTGTCATGGTTCTGTGTTTAGTGTTGTAAATACAACAAAATAATTTTCAATGTTCCCATTGTAATTTATGCCAGCCAATTGCTCAAAATCCTCATCAACATGTTGTATTGTCAAATTTTTTTGGGGGGGTCACACCTGGCGATACACAGGGGTTACTCCTGGCTCTGCACTCAGGAATTACCCCTGGTGGTGCTCAGGGGACCATATGGGATGCTGGGAATTGAACCCGGGTCGGCTGCGTGCAAGACAAATGCCCTGCCCGCTGTGCTATCACCCCAGCCCCTGTATTGTCAATTTTAAAATATTTTTAACATCCTAGCCATTCTGATGGATATTGTAATGGTATCTCATTGTAGTTTAAATTTGTATTTCCCTGATAATCCTGATATCATTTAATACATTTTTTCCCCATTGAATGTTCAAGTATCTTGTTCTTTTTTCCTTTTCTTTTTCTTTCTTTCTTTTATTTTAGTGATGCACAGGTGTTGTTCCTGGCTCATGCACTCAGGAATTACTCCTGGCGGTGCTCGGGGGACCATATGGAATGCTGGAAATTGAACCCAGGTCGGCCGAATGCAAGGCAAACGCCCTACCTGCTGTGCTATCACTCCAGCCTTTGTTCTTCTTCTATTTGACTTTCTGTTATACTGAGTTATTGGAGTTCTGTCTTTGAAAGTTAAGCCTTTCATTGGTTATGGATATTGCAAATATTTCTGTAGGTAAATCCACAGAAACATTTGGGCTTTGTTGGGGCGAGGGGGGCGCTCTTCTGAAGTCTTTGGGCCCTGACTTTAAGCCCTAGGCTATATGTCTATTTGATCACTAGTGTATTTCGAGTTGTTGGCAGTTAGTAGGTACTTAGTAGCTGGGTTGAGTGATGGGGAGGGAAGAATGGGCTCAACCAGGTAATTTGCCCCATGTTCCATCAAACACCAAGAAGGGTGGGAGGAAACAGATCTTTCTCCTGAGCCAGCCAGCTGTGACCTTGGGAAGGGGAAGACATTCAACCCCTTCCAAGAGAGCAGAAATAGCTTTAGTATGTGAAGACTCAAGCAAGTATGTAGAGGGGAGGCCACCGATGAAAAGACAGAAACCAGCAGTAGGTAGCCAGGGAGCCAGATGCTTTAGAAAGAGACCCTCAATTGGGTGGCGGTATCTAGGAGGCAGAAGGCTTCCTGAATAAGACAAGAATCTCCAGATTCTGGGCTGGAGCAGTAGTACATTAGGCAGGACATTTGCCTTGCGCTTGGCTAAGCCAGGTTCAATCCCCAGCATCCTATATGGTCCCTTGAGTATACCACCAGGAGTAGTTTATGAGTGCAGGAGTAACCCCTGAGCATTGCTGGGTGTAACTCAAAACCCAAAAGCCAAAAAAAAAAAAATGGAAGAAGAAGAAAAAAAAAATCCCCAAAGTCATAGCCTCAAAGCATTTCCACCTAAAAATTTGTTAGCGGAGAGAGCTCTTTTGTACTCGATTTTATTTTGGGGGGAGGGGTACACCAGGTGGTACTCAGGGCTTACTCCTTGTTCTGTGCTCAGGGATCACTCCTGGTGTGCTTAGGGAACCACATAGGATGCCAGGGATCAAACCTGGGTTGACCTCATGCAACTCTGTACCTGAGATACCTCTCTTCTCTAGAGGAGGAAGGAGGTATGTGGACACCTTAGTGGCAGTCTTGCTCTCTCAGTACTGTCCTTTTTCAGATCTGGTAATTAACTTCCCCATGACCTGTAAAGTCCACCTGGAAATGAAAGACCATTCAGTCATTGCCTGCCCTTTCTTCTGAAAACCTCTTCCCAGGCTCGTTGCTTTCTACAATTCTGTTGTCACTGGCTTTCTCCTCCCTCACTCAGTTATAGCCGATACCAAATCAAGAAATCCTTCACTGGCTTCCATTACTGCAGGAGAGAATTTCCCTGAAAACAGAGGCACAGTGTCCCTCCCCACGTCTCTCCAAAAGACAATGAGCTGGTAATAGTTCCAGATGTTTCGTTTAGAATGAGCCTGCGGTAGCCTTATAGTTGAAGATGGGTTAGATGACGTCATGAAATGGGATGTGGCGCAAGACCCACGTTTGCACTTAGATTAGATTATTGGTGGAGTGAGGAGTTCATGGGAACGGGGAGGCTTTGAACACTCCAAGGCCCTGTGAAGCTGTGAAGTGCTAACCACCTCTGGGTACATTTACTAATATGTGATCTGGTCTCTGGGCACAGATCTTCCAGGCCTGGTGACTTGTCTCCAGGGGACAGCTGCTATCCACTCCTGTCTCTTCTGGGCACTCCCTGTGTGCTCCTCTGAAGCATCTCAACTTTCCATGGCCCTTTCTTGCCAGATTCCTTGGGGTCCTTGAGAGAGAGAGGGGGTACCCTGGTGATGGGTGTGGTGTTGGAATTATGTGCATGAGAAACCATTGTTAACAGCATTGTAAGCCACCAAAGCTCAATTTAGAGAAAAACAACCCTAGATTCCTATACCAGCATGACAGTCACAAGACTAGTTTGACATGGCTGGAAACTATTCCATCTTTTGTTTCTGGGAGGGAACAGTACCCCCTCCCATTTTTCCCCTTGCTGTAGCTCCTCCCCTGCTATCTCTCACTCAGAGGTCAGCTTCTTTCCTGCTGCCCAGAGCTGAGGTGATATCCTCTTCCGGCTGCCCTCAGTTCTCGGAGGATGTGGTGATGGGGGTGGGGTAGGGAAGTGTGGCCACCTGTTGCTCTCACCACCCCCTCCACTAGACTAACTGAAATTCTTTCCCCAAACCGCCTGGCACCCTCCCCGGCATCCCTGCAGGCAGGTGGGGCCAGGTATTTGGAACTGAAATTTAAAAATTATTAGAAGCCTGAGCACTTGTCTGGTGCACTTGTCTGGTGGACTCTCCTGGGGAGGTCATACTTGTGAGACTGTGCTCTACAACCAGGCTGTGGCCGTGTCCTGGCTTGGTCATCTCTCTTGGGTTTGCTCCATGCATAGCTGCATCTCAGGTGTGTCATCTTGAGTAAGTCCCATGATGTCTTCGAGCCACATTCGTGGAGTGAAAAACTACTTTCTTAGAGATGCTATGAGGATCACTGGTAGCATGCATTTGGAATGCTTCGAGCTTGTAAAAGGAAGGTTAGGATTTCACCAGGGAGGGAGAACCACACACAAGGATTAGACCTCTGGAAGGGCAGTGTGGCCTCTGTGACATGTGATCATGAAGTCACGGTCTAGACTTCAGAGAATGTGAGAGAGGGATAGTAGTTAATGAAGGACAGTGGCTGCAGGGGGTCACGGGGTAGCCACCCTGCAGCAGTCACCCTGCTAAGGTGAGTGAGTTTTCTCTTTATAGAGCCTGGTGCAAGAAGATCATATTTTCCAAGGTCGAGTATCTAGTTGCAAATTGCACTCAATGTTTACTGCCCTCTGCTATCTGCTGGGCCAGGGTTTCCTAAACTGGCCCTGTCATAGGAATCACAGGTGGACACTTCTTTCCAGGCCTGTCTCTTGGAAATTTTGTTTCCAAAGATCTGGTATCAGGCCAGGAAATTCACCTTTTAATTAGTGCTTTAGCTGACTCCCACCATCCAATCAGTTTGGGAAACAGAGCCCCAGTCTGGAGGTTCCCAGCCACGGCTGCATATTAAAACCTCTGGTAGCAATAACAAAGTATAGCTTGGTAATAGAAAGAAGCACTGGATTTTGATTCGGTAGGTTTAGGAAGGGCTCAAAGATGTGAATGAAGTTGCTTCAGTGAAATTTGACTGAGGATGTATTTCTTTTGTATTTTTGGGTCATATAGTGGTGCTCTTGGCTCTGTGCTCAAGGGTCACTTCTGGTGGGACTTGGGGCTTTCAAGACAAATACCCTACCCTCTGTACTATCTCTCTAGCCCCCAAGGATTTGTATATTAACTGACTTCATTCTAATAATTATTCTATAAAGGAAGCTGTTGCATTATAGCTTATCAGAAACATGTCAGTGGATAGGAGAAATGATGTTGTGTTTAGGAGTTATTTAGGTTAGTCTTTAGCGAAATGTGATCAAAGTAGAATGGGATAACACTTTGCACTTAAGAGTCTGGCCAGAAAAGAGCAAAACGCAGAAAAGAGCAAAACACCTAAAATAGAGTGTTGGAGAGGCAGTAGAAAAATTTAAATCCTTTGTACTTTTGGTGATGGCGATGTAAAATGGGAATATTTTGGCACTTGTTAAAAAAATTAAACATAAAATTATCATATCACCCAGCAATCCCACTGCTAAGGATGTGCCCCAAAGAATTGGCATCAGAGGAGAAAATCATTCTTGTTAGGAGAGTGACATTTTTAGGAATAACAACCGGCTTTTAAGCAAGCAGCTGGATATATGTGGAGAGTCGATGGAGGGTGAACTTGAGACTGATTTGACTTTTATATGTCTTAGACTTTTATACGTTGGGTTCATTTTTTCCAACTAGATTAGGAAGTCTTTAAACTCAGAGACTTTATGTTTAAATTTACCATTTTTCAGTGCCTCATCTTTTAAATATTGTTTCATTCACTGATGTATTGAATTTTCCCCCAGCCCCTCCACAGTACCCCCTCTAACCCCTCCACACTCCTGCATTGCTGCTGGGGGTGGAACGAAGGGACACAGATGCAGAAAGCCGTGCTCTCTACCACTGAGCCACATGCCTAGTTCATTCTAACTTTTAAATAATTATTTCTTAAGAGTTTTAGGCTTGCAATAAAATTGAGAGGAAGGTATAGTAATTTCCTACACATGCAGAGCATTATCAACACCACTAACCAGAATGACACTTTTATTTATTTATTTTTTTCTTTTTGGATCGCACCCGGCGATGCACTGGGGTTACCTCTGGCTCATGCACTCAGGAAATACTCCTGGCGGTGTTGGGAAGACCATATGGGATGCCGGGGATTGAACCCAGGTCAGATGTGTGCAAGGCAAACGCCCTACCCTCTGTGCTATTGCTCTGGCCCCGACACTTTTATTTTTTGAACTAAGGCTGAACCTATATAGACACATGGTTGTCCGAAGTCCATAGCCCTTGTAGTATTTGCTCTTGGTGGTGTGCATTCCGTTCTATCAGGCCAGCATGCACAGGCATGTATCTATCTTTATGATATCCTGCAGTGTATTTTCATGCACCCCAAATTATTTCTGCTTTGCCTGTTCATCTCCTCACCTTCCTCACAACCACTGATCTCCTCATTGTCTCCATAGTTTTGCTTTTTTGCAGGATGTCAGATATTTAGAGTATAGCTTACTCAGACCATTTACTTTTAGTGGTGTGCATGTCCCTTATGTCTTTTCATGATTTGAGAGCCCATTTATTTTAGCAATGAGTGGTATTTCATTGTATAATTGGTGGCATACAAGGCAAATACCTAAATCTCAAATGTTCTTCCTTTCTTGTGAATATTTTATTCATGGGCTGGAGTGATAGCACAGAGGTTGGGCATTCGCCTTTCATGCGGCCAACCCGAGTTCTATTCCTCTGCCCCTCTTGGAGAGCCCGGCAAGCTACTGAGAGTATTGAGCCCGTGCGGCAGAGCCTGGCAAGCTACCCATGCGTATTGGATATGCCAAAAACAGTAACAATAAGTCTCTCAATGAGAGATGTTACTGGTGCCCGCTCGAGCAAATCGATGAGCAATGGGATGACAGTGACAGTGATTTTATTCATACCACTCATGTAATTAGTATCACTTGTATCACTTGTCATCCAGTTGATCTTCGATTTGCTCAAGCAGGCGCCAGTAACGTCTCCATTCATCCCTGTTGTGTGCTAGTATAGCCCAGTGGTATCAGCTTGTTTCAGGAACACAAAGAACCTCAAACCATTCCTTCAGGGTTTTGATGAAGAAGTCAGACCATCTCATAGGTGGGCGGCCACGCGGTCTTTTGACGTCCCATGGAATCCAGTCGATAACAGCTCTAGTCCAGTGGTCATCTCTAAATCACATTACATGTCCGGCCCATCTGATTTTTGATACCTTGGCAAATGAGACAGTGTCTCTGATTCTTGATTGTCGATGGAGGTTTGAACTCTGGATTCCTTCTCTCACTTGAGTGAAACGTGATACTCCAAGCATAGCTCTTTTGATTCCTCTTTGGGATACCTGAATAGCGTTCTCATCCTGTTTTCGTAGGGCCCAGGTCTCTGAGGTGTATGTTAGTGCAGGAAGAACAGTGGAGTCGAAAAGATGTGCCTGGAGCCAGAGGTTCTTCGTCCTCCTAACCACTTCTTCGATGCTCTTGAAGGTGTTCCATGCTGCTCTCTTTCTTTTGTGCAATTCAGGTGCTAGGTCGTTTGTCATGTTGAGTTCTAGACCCAGGTACACATAGCTGCTGCATTCAGAGATGTTCGTTCCATTGAGAGCAAATGAAATGTCAGGGACTAGTTCATTTTTCATGAACATTGTTTTGGTGAGATTCAGCTGCAGTCCGGCATTTCCATACTTATGGTCAAAGTCAGCCAGCATTTGTGCTGCTTGGCTAATGTTTGGTGTTATGAGAACAATGTCATCAGCGAAGCAGAGGTGGTGTAGTTGCCAACCGTCTATCTTCACTCCCATTCCTTCCCATTCCAGTTGTCGCATGACATTCTTGAGGGTGGCACTGAAGAGTTTCAGTGAAATGGTGTCACCCTGCCGAATCCCTCTCTTTACATCAATGATCACTTCCTTGTAGAATGGTGATATCCAGATGGTGAATCCATAATACAGCTCGTGGAGGATCTTGATGTACTGAGTTTGAATGTCCTATTTGGCTAGGGCTTCGATGACTGCTTCAGTCTCAACAGAATCAAAGGCCTTCTTTAAATCAATGAACGTTAGACAGAGCGGCATCTCACAAAACTTCAGTGAGCTTTGTCACTGTGTGGATATGGTCGATTGTGCTGAATCCTTTTCGGATACCGGCTTGCTAGCATGGTTGTCCTTCGTCTAGTGTTCTGCCTATTCTATTCAGGATGACTCGAGTGAACAACTTGTAGACGACGGATAACAGGTAGATCGGGTGATAGTTGCTGATGTTGTGGATGTGTTCCTTCTTGTACAACAGAACAGTCCTGCTGGTTTTCCATTGGGACAAAACCTTGTACACAGAGAGGTAGTGTGTGAAGAGCCAAGCCAGTGTATTGACAAGTACTGGTGGCAGATTCTTCAGGTGTTTGGGTCTGACCTTGTCTGGACCGGGTGTTGTATGCATCTTTACCAGCAAAATGGGATGTCAGATTTTGGAAGGGAGGACATTGGGAACAACATATTCATCCTGAGGAATTTGGTATGTGGGCAGGTGGGCGTGGCTGTCGAAGAGATCCGAGTAGAAGTCATGAATAATCCTCTTCATTGCCCTTCTGGAAGATGTGATAGATCCATCAGGACGTCGGAGGGCAGTCATCTTGGTCTTGTAGTTGGCAAAGGACAGGCGAGCATTGCTAATACTTTTCCTGGCTTCTGCCGCAATGGCCAATACTGCTGCTCTTCTCTCTTTGAGGTCTTCCTTTATCGCTTCTCTGCACAGCTTTGCGAGCTTGGACGTTAGCTTGTGATTGCCTGAGGCTCGAGCCAAACCACGTTGGCGAATGAGCTCGAGAGTTTCCGAAGACAGGCATCTGTTTGTGGCTTTTCCACTCTCAGCATTCTTCTCACAATCATGGAGGTGCTGAACCAGTGGATCGTATTCCTCATCAATGTAGTCATCTTCCCATGTTGCTGCAATAATGCCAAAGAACTCCCAGTTGGTAGTCATTCTGGGACTTCTCTTCTTAAACTTAAACTTTGCAGTCCTTTTCTCCGCTCTGTGAAGTAGAATTTTGCGTGAAGGAGACGGTGGTCTGATCCCTTTTGGAAGTTTGGGACAACAATGACATGGGTTAGGCAAGACCTTCGATTGAATATGATGTGGTCAATTTTATTGTGGAACTGTCCACCGGGAGACTCCCATATCCAATGTTTAGATTCCGCCTTCTGGAATTGTGAGTTACCATGGATGGTCTTGGTCAACATGATGAACTCAGACAGTCTCTCACCCTGTTCATTCCATTCTAGGCCATGGGTCCCAATGTGGAGTTCTTCAGGGGAACTTCTTGGTCCTATCTTGGCATTAAAATCACCGACAATGATCATGTAGAAGGTGTGGTCTTCTTAATAGAACTTCTCCAGCTCCATGTAGAACTTCTCAATTTCTTCTTCATTGTAGTTGGATATTGGTACGTAGACGATGAAGATAGAAACTGTGGCAGTGAGCCACATCTATAAAAGCATAATTCAAGCATAAGATTCATGTTGTTAGGCATTCGAATGAATCAATGCTCATGGCCAAGTTCATGTTGACAAGGACACCAATGCCACCAATACCTCTGTTGTCGCATGTTCCGAGGAACAGTTCTTCTCCAGTGTCGAATTAATGTAATAAGTACTATGTTTTTTTTTGTTGTTGCTGTTTTGTTTTTGTTTTGCTTTTGGGTCACACCCGGCGATGCACAGGGGTTACTCCTGGCTCTGTACTCAGGAATGACTCCTGGTTGTGCTCAGGGGGTAGTATGGGATGCTGGGACTCAAACCTGGGTCGGCCCAGGTCGGCCAGGTGCAGGGCAAATGCCCAACCTGCTATACTATCACTCCATCCCCAGTACTATGTTTTAATCATTAACTTTTTCTTTGGATTTTTTTTTCTCATGAGATAAAGTTCACGCAGCATAAATAAACCATTTAAAAGCATGTAGTCTATTGGCCTTTAGTGTACTCACAGTGTGGTGGAACTATCACCTCTGTCTAGTTCCAAGGTGTTTTTGCCACCTCAGGAGGAAATCTCTCACATAGTATGTTGCCACTACCCAATCCCCCTCCCCCCAGCCCTGAGAACCATGGGTCTGCTCTGTCTCTAAATATTCCTCTATTTTAGATCATAAAAACAGAACCATGCAATATGTGTTTGGCTTCTTTCATTTAGCATGTTCTCAAGGTTTATCAATATTTACCTTATATTAGTACTTTTCAAGTTTCAAGAAATTGTTGTGTGTGTGGGGCAAGCATTGGGTCACACCTGGCAGTGCTCAGGACTATTCCTAGCTCTGTGCTAAGGTGACCCTTGGCTGTGCTTAGGGACCATCTGCAAGGACTTGAATGGGTGTCTGCTTACATGCAAGCAAGTGCCCTAACTCCTGTACTGTTTCTCTGGCTCTTCATTCCTTTGTATTGCTGAAAAATATCCTGAAGTGTGGATCTAGGTTGGTTTGCTTATCCATTCATTCACTGATGGACATTTGGGCGATTTAATTGTGCTTCTGTGAGCATTTCTGTACAAGGTTTTGCTTAAAGACCTGGTTTCTATTCTTTTGACTACTTACTAGTAGAATTGCTCGGTTATGTTGAATTCTTTTAGGAAATGCCAGACTCTTTTCCGTCGAAGCCAAACATTTCCCCCATCCTAGCAGGAAATATACAAAGGTTACAATTTCTTCACATACTTAGCAATACTTGTTCTTTTCCAGTTTTGAAAAGTATGATCGACCTCAAAGATAACAACGTCACATTGTGGTTCTGATTTGTGCTTTACTGATAAACAACCTAATAAATTTTATAACCTGCTACTTTTATTCAGTTCACAAACTTATCTTTTATGTTATATTGTAAGAAACTACTTCATAGGCTGATTGGGATTAACTGTATTTATAGACATATACCTCTTGGACTAGAACATGGAATTATAATCAATATATAAGTGTTTGTAAGAAGAATTAAAAGGAAGACCAGTAAGGATAGAATGATAGAAGGGGAAAAAAATCAACCTCTTGTTTGAATAAAAACAAATAGAAACTATTCTTCCCTTTCCCATGGTCCTTAAGTTAAAGCCACAATAAACTAGGTCTCCCTCAGGCTCACAAGATCGCATGCTCTCATTTACTTCAGTCTCTGCCACTCTCTTCTTTTTGTCTGGCACAACCCTACCCACTGCCCCCAATTATTAAATTAGGCACCATGATTTACAACCCTGTTAATAGCAATGTTTCAGGCATACAAAGTTGCTGTGTCATGCCTGCCACCAGAGCCAGCATCCCTCCGCCTCTCTCCTTAGATGCCCTCTCCCCACCCACCCACAACCCACCTTTGGCAAACTATGTTCCACAGGCCAACTCTCAGGGCCTCTTCTCCCTGGCCATTTCTCTGTCTCTTTCTCTCATTCACTGTGTAAAACACAAAAATAAAAGAAAGGCGCGGGCGAGGGAAAGAGCACCTCACCACACCGAGCCAGGCACAGGGCCTAGGGCAGCAGCGCTGTCTCTCCCGCCACCAGAGTTTGGTAGTCTCCGGCCGCTTCCCCCACCCCCAGGAGGTTGATGGCGATGATGTGGCAGGCGAAGGAAGGAACAAGGCCAAACTGGTTGCTCGATTGGTTTATTTCATTCTCTCTCCCTGCTTCTCTCCCGGCTCTTGGTCTCTCTCTCTCGATCTGTGGATCTGGCCCCCAACCCACTCTTACAGCCTAGTTAAATCTCCACAGCATGAGCGGGTTGGGGCATACACATAGGTGTGGTCAGCAATAGGGTAAGGTTCCTTTCCCTCAGGGGATGCTTCTCCTAGAACTTAATTCTCTTTCAGCAGGAGGATCCACCCAAGGGCGGAGTCCCATGAATGTGTTTCTCTTCTCCTCAGCCAGCAAACATATAAGAATTCATAATATTAATCATTTTGTATGGACACAATAAGAGATGCATTAAAGCTTATAGAATTGCTCTCCTGGGGCCATCTCAATCTCAGACTACAGTGCTCATGCCAGAACAGTCTTTCCTATCCCTAGCAGGGTCCTAGTCTCATCATTACTTTTGGATCATGACAGCATTTGTCTATGATCAAGCTCTTAACTTATAGTTAAGAATTAGGCACTTTGGCCAGGCCCATCTCGATGCTAGGGTAGCACATAACTCACCGCTTGCCCTGGATCCTTCCTGTCCCTCGTCAGGACCCTGCTTTTGGGGTGCTAGGAACTGAGGGCAACTGAGGCTTAAGTGGAGAAAGCAGATGTCTGGGAGGGAATAATATTCGAGGCCAATTAAGTCCCAAGTTACAAAAACATAATATTGTCTTCTTGTGTCTATACAAAAAAGACATAGCTTTAAAGTAAATTATTCAAAAGGCATAAAGAGGAGAGAAAGGCAATGTTATAATATTCAGTGTCCTAGGAAGTCGGGGGCTAGAGCGATAGCACAGCGGGTAGGGCGTTTGCCTTGCACGCGGCCGACCCGGGTTCGATTCCCAGCATCCCATATGGTCCCCTGAGCACCGCCAGGGATAATTCCTGAGTGCAGAGCCAGGAGTAACCCCTGTGCAGAGCCAGGTGTGACCCCCCCAAAAAAAAAGCCTAGGAAGTTCTGACCTTACAAATTAGCAGAGTCAGATTAAGTAAAGAGCAGATAAACTGGTAGAAATGGTTACAGATAAAAAAAGGAATGGGAGTGACTCGGGAGCACTTTGATGGGTGTGACTGATAAACCTAAGCTCCTAGTGGCAAGGGGGAAAGGACAAACCAATGATATCCAACAATTCACTCTCTTTCCCAAGATTGAACCCAGGGCCTCAACATGCAAGGCAAGTGTTTGACACTGGCTACATCCCCAGCCCTATTTCTTTATACTTCATATGGGAGAGATCATCTGGTTTTTGTCCTTCTCCCTCTGACACACTTCACCTAAACACCCTCCAGTAGTAACAAATTAGGATTTGTGGTTTTGCTTTACACTTTACTAATAAACAATCTGATAAACTTTATAGCCTGCTAATTCTATCCAGTTCACCAGTTTTTCATGTTTTATCTTTTAACTGGTCCCTGAAGCTCCATTTGCTCTCAATGGAACGAACATCTCCAAATGCAGCAGCTATGTGTACCTGGTTCGAGAAATCAACATGAGGAACGACTTGGTGCCAGAACTGCGCAGGAGGAAGAGAGCAGTGTGGAATGCATTCAAGAGCGTCGAAGAAGTGGTTAAGAGAATGAAGAACCTCCGACTCTGGCCACATCTTTTCGATTCCACCATTCTTCCTGCACTAACATATGCCTCAGAGACCTGGGCCCTACGCAAGCAGGATGAGAATGCTCTTAGGGTATCCCAAAGAGGAATCGAAAGAACTATGCTAGGAATATCGTGTCTCACTCAAGTGAGAGAAGGAATCCGGAGTTCTGACCTTCGTCGATGGTCAAAAATCAGGGATGCTGTCTCGTTTGCCAAGGCATCAAAAATCAGATGGGCCAGACATGTAATGCGATTCAGAGATGACCACTGGACTAGAGCTGTTACCGACTGGATTCCACGGGACGTCAGAAGACCTCGTGGCCGCCCACCAGCTAGATGATCAGATTTCTTCGTCAAATTCCTGAATGAACGATTTGACGCTCTTCCTGTTCCTGGAGCAAGCAGATATCATTGGGCTGTACTAGCTCGAGACAGGGACAAGTGGAGATGTTACTGGCTCGAGCAAATCGAAGATCAATGGGACTATAAGTGATACAAGTGATCTTTTCCTGTGACTGAATAGTATACACACCACAGGGTTTTTTTTTTTAAAGCCATCTGTTGTTGGGCATTTGATTTGTTTGCAGATCTTGACTCTGCAAATAGTGCTGTAATGAACACAGGAGTGCAAATACCTTTTGAATTGATGTTTTTGGACTCGAGGTAGATACCAAGAAGCTGAATTACTGATCCTATGAAGCTCAGTTCTTAAGTTTTTGTGCACTGTAGCACTGTCGTCCCATTGTTCATCAATTTGCTCGAGTGGGCACCAGTAACATCTCCATTGTGAGACTTGTTACTCTTTTTGATTGAATATGCCACGGGTAGCTTGCCAGGCTCTGCTGTGTGGGCAAGATACTCTTGGTAGCTTGCTGGCTCTCTGAGAGGGACAGAAGACTCGAACCCAGGTCGGTTGTGTGCAAAGCAAATGCCCTATCCTCTGTGCTATTGCTCATGTGTTCCATAGAGGTTGAACCAGATAACATTCTTAGCATATGTGCACTGGTGAAGGGATGGGTGTTCTTAGCATAACTGAGACTTAAACCTGAAAACTTTGTAACTTTCCACATGGTGACTCAATAAAAAAAAAAACCACATTCTTAGCAACAGTAGATGAGGATTCTTTCTCCCCTACCTGCACTGGTTGTTTCTACTCTTTGAAACTATATCAGACTTACCGGTATGAAGTGACAGCTAGATCATTGCTATTTTGCTTTGCATTTTCCCGATAAATGATACAGAATGTTGTTTTTATATACCTATTGACCATCTGAATTTCTTCTTAAAGTATCTGTTTTGCTTCTCTATTTTTTTCGGTGGGGTTGTTTAGTTTTGTGGTACCATATAAACTTGGATATTAGCCTTTTGCTTGACACATGGTAAGTTTTTTCTCCCAGTCAGTAGAATCCCTTTTTATTCTGGTCATCATTTCTTTTGCAGTGTAGAAGCTTAATGTGATGTCCCATTTGTCTACTTTTGTTTGTTTTCTTGGCCAATAGCACTGAGTCACCGAAGATGCCTCTGAAGAATTAGGCAGTTATGTATTGATGTCTTTTTATGGATTTCATCTAATATTGACATCTTTAAACCATTCTGAATTAAATTTTGTATATGGGTTGAAATAGGGATCCAGAGAGACTCGCTCCTCCCTGACTCCCTCCCTCTTCTCCTTCCTTCCTCCCTGCTCCCTCCCTCCCTCCCTCCCTCCCTCCCTCCCTCCCTCCCTCCCTCCCTCCCTCCCTCCCTCCCTCCCTCCCCCCCTTCCTTCTTCCTTCCTTCCTTCCTTCCTTCCTTCCTTCCTTCCTTCCTTCCTTCCTTCCTTCCTTCCTTCCTTCCTTCCTCTCTCCCTCCTGCCCTCCCTCCCTCCTGCCCTCCCTCCCTTCCTCCCTTCTATGTGGCTAACCAGTTTTCCCAGCACCATTTGGAAGAGGCTTTCCCTGCTGTATTTCATACACCTAGTTTATTCAAGAGATAGGTCTTCTTGGAGGCAGGACCGGGAGCAGATCCCCCTCAGGCACCATTTTCTAACTGAAGTTCATGTGATCATTTCTGAATTGGATGGGAGTAGGTTTCCTGAACTTTCTTCTCACCATTATCCTGCAGATTACTCAATCGCTGCCAAATTCAGTGAAGGGAGAAACACTGAACCCAGAAGCTGGGGGAAGGGGTGGTAAAAAATGTTGGCAGAGAGATGGAGTAGTGTGAACAGGGATCAGCCACCTAGGGAACACAAAGAGCCTGAACAAAGAACTGAATCCAGTAGAATGATGCTTGACTCTGAGATCTCCCCAGGCTGGAATGAAGGAACCACATACCACATGCTCGTGCGGCTTAAGAGATTTGGGTGTATGTGAGTTCTGAGACTGTTCTAGCAACTGGGATCTTGGGCTCTCTGAGGCTGAGTTATTTGCACGCGCTTTGGGTTCAGATAGATTCTGCCCATAACACCTGCCTGACTTAGGGCAAAGACTTCACCCTTGGGTTTCAGCTCTGGCATCAGTAGAGCAGTGATTCCTTAGGGCGATGATGGTTCAGTGAGATAGTGAGTTGGAAGTGGATGCCGGGACAGTGGTCGCCTTGAGTGTGGGGCCAGGGGAAAAGTTGGTGTGTAGCCTATATAAGCCTTTATTCTCCTCTGAGAGAAGCGTTAATGATGCATTCTCGTGGCTCCCAGGCACCATGATTCAGATGCACACAGGACTCTGTAAAACTCCAAACAAAAGTGAAGGATTACTTCTGTTGCGTAAACCCTCTTGCAAAGGCTGAGCTGGTAATAATCATAAAAAAAAAAAGTGGAAAAAGTAGGAGAAAAACTGTAAATTTTAGGATGGAGGGTTGCAATAAAACTCAATTAATTCCCAGTTTTTCTCTTTTTGGTTTTGGGCCACACCTGGCAGTGTTCAGGGCTTAGTCCTGGCTCTGTGCTCAGGTGTCTCTCACTCCTGTCTGTGCTTGGGGGACTAAATGCAGTGCCTGGGATTAACCTGGGGTCAGCCACGTGCAAGGCAGACATCCCAGCCCTGTTCTGTGTTTCCAACACTTTCAGTTCATTCCCAGGAAGGAGGTATCAGGGACAGGGTGACAGTGGTAGGGTTGTACACAACTGTGAGGAGGGAAAGATTTTAATTTTTGTCAAATCCCAGGAAAGGAAGTATGAGTCTAGTGAGGATTAAAAGGGAGAGTCTTTCAGAACACCCTCCTTTTCTCTCTTAGTTTTGGGTCACACCCAACGATGCTCAGGGGTTACTTCTGGCTTTGCACTCAGGAATTATCCCTGGCAGTGCTTGGGGAACCATACGGGATGCTGGGAATCGAACCCGGGTCGGCCGCGTGCAAGGCAAATGCCCTACCTGCTGTGCTATTGCTCCAGCCCCCCAGAACTCTCTTGCCCCTGACAGCGCGTCTCCCAGCTTAGAGCCAGGACATGCTGTGTGTGTGGCCCATACTTGGCAGCTGTCGGCTCACCCCTGTCTGCCCAGGGCTGCACTCCGGAGAGCTCTGCCATCCACTCAAGGGTGGCAGCTGGTACCTCCTCATGCCCCCCTAGGACAGAACCCCCAACGCATGCCCCCATCTGCTCCATTGGCCTTTGATTAAGTCTGAACCGGCAGCGCCCTGCTGATCCTGGGTTCCACCTAGAAGCCCGGGCACCAATACTCTGTCCTCGGGAGCTTGGCCAGCATGTGCCTGAGAAATACTGCCACAGATGAGTGCCTGAGAAATATTGCCACGGGACAGCCACAGCAGGGCTCGGGCACAGGGCAGGCAGGGAGCAAAGCCCATGGGCAGAGGCTTGACTCTCCAGCAAAGCTGGGGTGCTCCAAAGCTTCCCCCCCCACCCCCAGCTCTGCCCGTCGGAGACCAGGGGGTGTGCAGAGATGACTTTATTTGAACAGCTGTGACAATCACGGTGGTACCAGAGTTAGAAGACGCCCTACGCCGGGTGTAAACTGGCCAAGCTGAGGAGAAGGCAACCCTGCGAGGATGCCTGAAATGAAGCAGGGGCTGAGGTGTTTCGAAACTGCCTTTAGGTCAGGGCTGCTCAGACAGCCACGCTGGATGCCTTCCTGAGCAGAGATGAAAAGGCAGTAATGCCAGAAAGGCAGGGTGCGGCCGCCTCCTTCCCTCCGGGCCTCATGGCAGAGGGAGCAAGGCAGTGGGCAACGGGTGAAGTGTGGCTTCAGGCAGGTCTCCTCAGCCCTGGCTCTCCCCCCGGGGCTTTGCCCAGGCTCAGGACCAGGCCCCGCTAGTTCAGCTGATCTTCCCTTTCGCCTCACAGCTCGTGCAGGTGGGGAATGCACGCTGGTTGAATGTCCGAATTCTGGATCAGCTCAAACATGAATTTCACCTGGGTCTCATAGGCTTCGATGGAGATTTTCTCATTGACTCCATGGATGCTGAGGGAGAGATTTGGGGGGAGCCAGTTGCTGTAGTACAGGTGGATGCACAGCACCCACACCCACATCCCTCGCAGCACTGGCCTGCCACACTCCAGGGGTATGACGGAAGTTCCCGTGACACTTGGGGTCTCTCCGGGACCATTCCTATGGCATAATGGGGCTGGGGAATAAAAACTCCTAGAGAGTTCAGAATCCTCCTACTCTGGTATCCCTTTTCCAATTTCTCCTCTCTTCTTCGGCCAGAGCCCCCAGCTAGACCCATCTCTAAGTCAGCACCTCCATCAAACGCCTGCAGAGGCAGGAGAGAATTGGCTCTGGGCCCTGAGGGGTTTTCTAGCTCCCCTATGAACTTTACCACCAGCTCTCACGCCACCAGCCTGCCTCCCCTCTACATCACACAGCATAACGAACAAAACAATTATACAACCACCCACCGAACCTCAAAGACAAAGGAAAATCAGAGTAGCAACTTACTCTCCTCATTCCCCACCTGCACCTAAAAGCTATGAACTCTGTTCTGAAGCTCATTTTCAAAGCTTGTTTTTTTTTGTTTTTTGGTCACACTCGGCGATGCTCAGGGGTACTTCCTGGTTCACTGCTTAGGGAACCATGCCAGTGCTGGGGATCAAACCCAGGCCTCCTACATACAAAATGTCTTTCAGCCCATTGAGCTGTCTCCAGTCCCAGATTAGTTTTGATTTTGTTAGAAACCAGAAACCAGGTCTGGACACGATAAGGAGCAGCGGTAAATGCAAATAACTCCCGTCATCCCCAGAACTAAAATTGGACTGGAGAAGCCACAAATGTCTCACATAGCAACTTAAACTCGTGATCATCTTTCAGTTTTCTTTAGTGTATTTTCTTCTGAGAATTCGAAGCATAAACCCACCTTTGACCTCATGAACCCACCTAAAGAATCCACCTTTGGCCTCTAAGTGGTACTGAGAATTCTGGAGGCTCCATTTTGGGGGAGGAAATAAAGCCCAGAGGTGAAGCACTTTCCCAAAGGAGGGAAGAACTAGGATTGCACTCAAGGGTCCCAAGTCAAACATTAGGTCCATCTCTGGAAACCAGTGACCAGCCTTGGAGGAGACTTGGATTCTGGATTCTGCGTGGTCTCCCTTTCAGTCTGTGCAACCTGACCTGCCTCGTTCTGGGATAGTAGATGACCTGGTCTTAAAGGACAGGTCAGGGGCTGGAGCGATAGTACAGCAGGTAGGGCGTTTGCCTTGCAAGCGACTGACCCAGGTTCGATTCCCAGCATCCCATATGTTCACCTGAGCACCGCCAGGAGTAATTCCTGAGTGCAAAAGCAGGAGTAACCCCTGTGCATCGCCGAGTGTGACCCAAAAAGCCTCCCCCCCCAAAAAAAAGGGACAGGCCAGATCCATCTCCTCTTCCCCCTCTGCTATTCAAACCCGTTGTGCTCACTCACCTACTGAAGCCCTGAGGCTGTAGGTAGACAGGGTTGAACCTGTAGATGTTGGTGGTTAGGTTCTGATAGTGGCGGCTGTCTGTGTTGGCAATACAAGTACCTGGAAAGGCAAGAGCAAGAGGACCGGGGCTTCATGCGAACCAAGCCCAGAGAGGGGCTGGGATGTGGGCAGTCCAGTGCAGGCCCAGGACTGACCCTGTCTGGGCCTGCCAGTGGTCCCCCATTCTCATAACCTTCCTAAGACATCACCCAGCCAGAAACATGGCATTTGTGAGACAGCCCAAAGCAGAGTGTCTGGGGAGGGATAGTATCTAGATTCCCTGCCTAGAGCCAGACTGTTTCTGAAATTTAAATATCCAGAAATCCGCATCTCACTTCCCTAGCGCCTATGCTCTCTCATCCTAGGTCAGGAATATTTTCTTTCAGGGAACTTTACTGTTATAAAATGTATCCTCTCAAAGCAGAACAAAATTTCCTGCTTTTCTCATCCTGTGAAGGAAAAAAACTCTTGACTCTTAAGAGTCCAACCTCAGGTTGGCGAAGTCTTGGCACCCCTCTAGTGCCTCCCTGGATGCTCTGGGCTGGGCACTGCTCCCGGAAGGAGGTTCTTCAGGAAAAGACAGCCCAGTAGCCAGTTTGAGTGTGGGGGGATATTGTGACATGGCTTTTTGTGGTTGGTTGGTTTTCCACTCTTGACTTCAGAGGGCTAACTGGTCCCTTCAGGATTCCTTACTTGGGGGAATTCTACCCCCCAGGCCCCCTACTGAAAGGACTAATGCAGAAAAGAGATTATCTATGGTGTTCTGAAGGGACAGTTGGGTTGGGGGCCCGTGAGAACTGAGAAAGAGTCTGTGGGAGCCAGAGTCTCCGGATGGTGGCACCTGGCCCTGCTTCGTGGCAGGAGTCTGAGGAGGTAGCTAGTAGCCTCGGGTAAGACCACTGGCGGTATTCAGGGAGGTGAGGTCCACTATCCAGTGGGCCAGGGATATCTGAGGAAATCTCTAACTGGAAGTGACCTTGTGAGTAGAACAATGGTTGATCCTGTGTTGCTGCATCAGACCCAAAAGCCTAACTCAAAGTGGGGGATGTGAGGGTGTTTGCTGGCCTCAGTTTGAGGCTGAATTTCCTGATGAGTAGTTGACTAAAACAAGGCTGCATTCCAGAATTCCTTGCAGATTTGATTAAATCAAATCTTGGTAGTGGGTCCAGTTATTGCACTTTAACAACTTCCCCAAGTGATCCTCTTCCACTCATGAAGTGGAGAGCCACAGTATACATTTGACAGGTTGGAGGCTGGGGGAGCTGGATAGGGTCTGAGCTGGGAGAGATGAAGAAACTGATGTGAACTGTAACAGCTGGAGGTGTTTCTGGGCTGGGGAGTCAGAACTTTGAGGCTGAGCTGTAATCCTAGAATGGGCCACTACCAGACTTGAAAGAATTTTTTCTTTTTTGCTTTTTGGGTCACACCTGGCGATGCACAGGGGTTACTCCTGACTCTGCACTCAGGAATTACTCCTGGCGGTGCTCAGGGGACCCTATGGGATGCTGGGAATCTAACCCCGGTCGGCTGTGTGCAAGGCAAATGCCCTCCCCGCTGTGCTATTGCTCCAGCCCAGACTTGAAAGAATTTGGGGGAGTTCTGTATCTCCTGGAGGGGTGAGTCCGGAGGACTTAGTTCTATGCCCTCGTGGCTGGTCTAGGTTAAGCAAGGACCCAGGCTTCTGACCGAATTGATTGTTTCTGTTCCTTTCCTGTTTGCTTTTTCACTTCCACTCCAAGGGGAAAATACAGTTCCACTCCCATCAGGAGGGGAGGCTGCCAGCTGTTTCCAGAATGAACAGCTGGGGTGGGGGAAGGGCAGCAGATGCTGCTAGGAAACAGGTTGGCTCCCGCTCCCCGGTCTCCAGCCTCAGCTGATGAAATCATTACCTGGGACAACAATGCTGACTTCCGGGAAGACGGACTTTATGGTCTGGCGGAGCAGGTGGTAACCCAAGGCCTGATCATCAGAGGGGCTGACAGGCAGGGGTTCAAAGGCACTCAACACATGCATCTGGACCCGCTCATCGGCCACGACGTTCTTAACAAACTCTAGGACCTTGACGGAAGAAGCAAAAGGGAATTGGGTTTCTTAGTTACCTGTTGGCTAAGTATTATCTGAATTCCAGCAGTTCCAATTTCTCTCAGTGAGGCAGAGACCTGGTGTGAAGAGGCAGCTGTAGCAGTTTCACCGTTTCAGCCCAGAGGGAAGGGAGAGAAGGGCTGGCCTGCCTGGAAAGCGTCTATGGCCTGGTACATATGGGGTCAACAGGAGACCGGTCAGATCAGGACATGAGAACTGGGTGGCCTGAGCTTGGGAGAGCTGTGAAGAGACAGCAGAGGGGGTATTGCAACCATCTTGGGGGCAGGGGGCGTGGTGACCTGCCCTCACACCAACTGGGGATTTGGGTGGTGTTGAAAGGCCACGTTTCTTCTTCTCCCTGGGCATCCCTGCTTCCTGTTTGTGACTGCCCTCACTGGAGCCAGGAAGATGAGCTCAACAGCGGCAGTCGGGCGCTGTGGGGCCGGTATTCACCTTTTCTCTTGCCTCCTTTCCTCAGGAAGGAACCTGAGGAAGCTCCTAGAAATTCAGTCTGAAATAACTAGAGCTGAACCCAGCAAAAATCCTGGTCCCAAGCAGGATGCAGACCAGACCCTGAGGGTCAGGTCATGTGGCGCTAAGTGGGAGGCTGCCTTGGAGTGTTGCTCGGCCACCCAGGTAAAGAATCCCTGCGCTGGTCTCAGTCAATGCTTTAGAACTGCCTCGCTTAAAAAAAAAAAAAAAAGTGGGGCGGGGCATGTTGTTCAGTAGCTGACACCCAGTCACCTAAAGGCGGCGACCTTATCTCAAGAAGGACATATCCTCCATGGAGTCTGGAAATGAAATAAGGGTTCTTGCTTCTGGCTATGAAGGTACTTCTGAGCCAAACTAATTCCAAGCAGATGGAGAGGAGGGAGGAACTGGCCTCAGTTCACACTTTATCGGAGCTTCTTCTCTCTTCAGTGCTTCAGTCCCAAATATTCTAGCAAAACCAACATGAAGTCTTAATATATCCTCTACCCTTGGGTATGTTTTTGAAGCTGGTCTCTATAAGGTGTGTTGGGACTGTCCCTGCTTTTCCTGCCCCAAAGTAAAGAAATCCTGCCCCAGAAAGTGAAGGGACTTACTGATGGAACCCCTCAGTCAGATACATGAAGAGCTTGATTTCCCACTGGTAGGGCACATAACAAATGCGAGTTTCACGGAATTGGAAAGATGTGAATCAAAAGTTGTAAGACTATGACTTGTGCAAGCCTAGGACAGAGCATTGAGTAGCAGAGTGCAAGCCTGGCATATGGAAAACCTGGGTTCCATCCCTGGCTCTGCCCACAACAAAATAGTGAAAATGAATAGTTTGGGCTGGGGAGATGGCTCACAGGGTTGGGGGGCAAGCTTTGTATAGAGGAGCGAGGTCTGGCTTCAGCCTCCAGCACACCACATGGTCCTTTGAAGTATCTCCCAAGCATCACAAGTGTGGTTGCAAAGTGACCCACTCCAAATAAAAATTAAAAAAAAAAAAGAAAAGAAAAGAAATGCTAAGGGATGTAGTTAGTTGCTAGGATGAGTGTCTGACCTCAAAGGATGGTTATTTCTATTTGGAACCAGAAGGGTAGTGTTCATTTAGGATGGATTCCCTAGTAATGCATTCTGAACTTGTATTTGGGGATATGAAACTGATGGAGGCAGAGCAGGGAAAGAGGCCCCTAACATATTGAGAAGTGACACTTAAGGCTTGCTCACCTAACTGATAACGTGCTCATCTAGTGGACACTACCATGAGGCGCTATCCTGGACAGTAAGCAGAGGCACGTGGATGGGAGTAGGAAGGACAATGGCATGAAAGACCTCAAAGGCCCGTTAAAGCACACACTGAGTTCTTATTCCCCTTACAGTCAGCACAGCACATTTCCACATCATTATGTTGTTCTATTTCACGTGCAGACAGATTTTTCTGACTGGCGAAGGGTACGGTTCTTGAAGGCAAAAACAGAGACATTAAAAACCAGCAAGGGGTCAGAGACGTAACTCAATGGGCGAGTGCTTGCTTTCTGTAGAGGAGGCCTGGATTTGATCCTCAGAAGCTCATGGTCTCCTGAGCACCATGGGGAGCAGTCCCAGAGTATCCCTTGGGTGTTCCTCACTCTACTCCTCCACAAAAATAGAATTTCTCAACTAGTTCTCAATTACTCAAGTCAAACACTTGAGTGAGTTCACATGCATCTTCTGGAGGGCTGCTCCTTCGAGCATCTCTCAGCCTCAGCTGGAACCACAGCCGGTACCCAACTCTTCCCGGGCCCTGCTCCTCCTCAGGCCTCAGGGAAGGTCTCTGCAGGGAAGACTGGGGCTCTCTTTAGGGCTGCTCACTACGTTGCCCCCAACCCAGCCATTTTGTGACAGGTCATCCTAGGTGACTCTTGGGTGCTCCACGCTCCCCTGGCTGAGCACCGGGTTTGTGGGATGACCAGCATCACCCTGAATACAGCCCAGAATAGCAGCCCCACTTCTACCCCCAGCACCACAAGGTGTGACCGGAAAAACAAACAAACAAACAAACAAACAAACAACAAAAGGGTTGCCTTGGCTAGAGAGACCAGTCAAAGAGCTGGAGTGCAGGCTTTGTAGGCAGGAAGTCTGGGTTTAACCCTGGCACTGCATGGCCACCAAGCACTGCCAGGAGTGACCCCAGCACTCCAGGCCAGGAGTAGCTGCTGAGCACCTCCTGAGCACCTCACAGGAGTTAAGCAGGAGTGAACCCCCAAACCAAAACATTAAAACATTTGTTCAAGGGTTCCTGGTTTTATTTGTACTGGTGTGTGGGTGAGTGGGATCGCTACATATCTGAAACACAGACTCAACAACACTGAAAACATGAGATCTAAGGTGCAACCACTGACCTTCCTTTGTAATGTTCCTGGCAAGGTGGCAGGTAGGGGTGGGGAGAATGGCATATGGGAACACTGATGGAGAGACTGATGCTGAAATATTATATGCCTAAGACTCAACTATCAACAACTTTGTAAATCACGGTTCTTTAATGAAATAAGTTTTAAATGGAAAAAAATTTAAATTTGTGCGTCAGAATTTGATTTTGGCTAGGGCCCTTCCAAGTTTTGCTCAAGTGTCCCAAGCGCTACTCCAAGTATTTCTTGGCCAACTAGATGCTTCAATGCTAGGGCCCAAGGACGCAATGTTGCTCAGGTCCTGCACTGCCTGTGGCCATCAGGGTCATATCCAGCAGTGCTGGGACGGGGGAGGAGACCTCTAGGGCTGCATACAATGAGGCCTCGGGGGCATGTAGTGCTGAGCTGGATGCATCCTTGCATCATTTCCCCAATCATCCACCCTTGTCACCCTGTTTGCTTGATTATTTGCTTATTTATTGCTGCCTCTTTCCCACTGAATATGTGTCCTAGACATGGGAATCTGGACTGTCCTCTTCATTCTGAAACGCTAAGTGGGATTCCGTGAAGTATCTCCCCCATTAGTTCTACACCTTGAGGCCCTTTCAGAACCAACCCTGCTTTCTACCAATTCATGATGGTTTTATGAAGACCATCGTAAGTAGGTGCTGGGGGCCTGGCTACACCCACCAAGGGGGAGAGACCAGGGCACGAGGGAGGAAGAGACTCCGGAACTGCTTAAATTCCTGCCTGGCCAGCCCCAGTCCCTGCACCTGTGGTCCTCAGACCAGCAGGTGTGTCTGTAATGTGCAGCAGTGGGCCACAGGGAGAGGAGTGACCAGGACAAGGGCACAGGATGGGGAAGCTTTCCACTGGGTGGTGGACAGGACGGTCCAGATAGTCTGCCAGCACAGGGAGTGGGGAGGAGGGCCTGAACCCGGGGCGGTGAAAGCCCTGCTGGTGGGAAAGAGCCCGTGGAAAGGGCCTGGAGTAGGAACAAGGCTGGAAAAAACCCAGTGGAAAGAAGCTCAGCGAGGGGAATCCAGTGATTTCCTGGCCCTAAGAGCCCCCAGGGAGAGGACAACAGAGGTTGGCACTGGATGAAAAGCAGCAGGGCCCAGGGCTCACGCGGGCCCCAACTCCCCAGGAATGCTGGGGACTCTGGCAGGCAATGAGGTGGCCTCTGTCCCTGTGGGGTAGACAAAGGCCTCCCTGGGAAAGCGCTTAAGGGGAAAGGACCACTGGAGTATCAGGGCCAACCTCACCCTGGTTAACTCGGGAACTGAATTGTTCAGCTTCTTAATTGATGGGTTGCTTCTTCTGGTCATTTTTTAACAGCTCAGATTTACTGTTCAAATCTGTCTGAACTCAACCTGAGGTGGAACTAAGCTGGCCTTTGGAAAGATGTCAACCATCCTGGGGCTTCTACTTCGATTCTGGCTCCGAATTCAAAGGCCTCTTCTTCAGGTCAGCACGACCCGATCCTTATGCAGGCCCAGTTCCTTGTTTCCTGTCCAGCAGCCCCCACCCCCACCTCATGGACATCCACAGAACGCACATACCACCTTTGCAATGACACATTCATTGGGAGAGTTTGTAGCTTCAAGTTCATGGCAGACCATGGCAGAGACCTTCGTCCTCTGCCTTTTCTCCTTAACTTTCTCAGCCTTCCCATGAAACTTTATGACTAAGGACTTCAACTCTACATATTACTAATACCCCAGTTAGCCCCTCCTTAAAGTTTTTATACCTCTCTATTAATATACCATCAGCTTTCCAAACTCCTAAACCATTATACGTCTTTATGAACTTGCTCTTCCTCGAACTCACAAGCATCAGCACCTGGCCAACCGCTCAGGTTAAACTCTTGGCGGAATTCTGCCTTTCTCTTTGCTACACACATGACCCATGGAATCCATCTCTCACACTTCGGGGTGGTGCCCTGATGACCTTGGCTCGCACTCTGTGCTTTATGCGTGTTGTCTAAAATTCAGCCCGTTCCTGTTTCCTGTGGGTTCTGCTCTAGCACTCACCAGCAGAGGAGACACAAATGCATGTCTGGAAGTGTCCAGCTCTCATGGAACTCACAGTTTTCTGCCCCTTCTCACCTGGCACACAAGGCTTTGACACTCTTGACAAACTGCAACTCTTATCACTTCTCAACTTACCCTACTCTTTTTTTTTCTTCTTTTTTTGGTCACACCCAATGATGCTCAGGGGTTGCTCCTGGCTCTGCACTCAGGAATTACTCCTGGCGGTGCTCGGGGGACCATATGGGATGCTGGGAATCGAACCTAGGTCTGCTGCATACAAGGCAAACACCCTCCCTGCTGTGCTATCGCTCCAGTCCCAACTTACCCTACTCTTGAGCCTGACTCTGAATGCCTTACTTATAGAAAGTCCTGTTTGTCCCTTGCATTCCTGTTGCATTTCCTGGAGGTTAAAAAGACTTTCTTAACCCATGTATATAATGTCAGTTTCTTCTTTGAACTGGTTGAAGGGAAATCTGTTTCTCCCTAATTGTTATGAAGCAGGCAGGTAGGTAGATAGGGATTCCCCCCTACTCCCCATCCCACCCCTGCTTACGGCAGTGAGTTCTTGGGAAATAATACCAACTAGGGGGGCTGGAGTGATAGTATAGTGGGCAGGGTGCTTGTCTGCATGGGACCAACCTGGTTTCCAACCCTAACATATCCCACATGGTCTCCCAAGCCATGCCAGGATGGATTTCTGTGCACAGCCAGGAATTCCCTTGAGCATCGCTGGGTGTGACCCCAAAAGTCCCAACCCTCTCCTCCAAAACACCCCAGAAATCCCCCAAAACCCCCTAACTAGCTCCAAGGCTGCAAAAACCCCACCTTGTGAATCTTTTCCGGTGTCAGCACAGACCCAGAGAAGGCTGAACCATCCTTCGAGAAGTTTCAGCAAGAAAGATTCAGGAAAGGAATTTCAAAGACCATCACCACTCCCAACTCTACCCCTTTGGCAACCATCCAAGCTACAGAGTCTTACCTAGGCAGAAAGGCCCAGGTGGGGCAGTTTGGGAGAGAAGCTATAAAAGTCAACCTAAGCAAAGGAAGCATGTGCATATGCTGACGGGGTCCATATGCTGCCAGTGCCTGTGTGTTAGTGCCGAGAACATGTGTTACCTGCATCTCCCCTCTTGCGATCTGTACTTTCAGATCTAACACTGGGCTGTGTACGGGGGCCCTCCTCCACTCCAGAGAAGCCCATGTTCTCTCTTGAGTGCCTCTCTCCCCACTGCCTTTCCTCAAAACTTCCAAATAAAACCCATTTTTAACTTTGCTGCTGTCTCTTCCTGAAATCCTTTTCTGTGAGAAAGACAAAGGTCTAGGACAGAGTTCCCCTTCCTGCAAGGATCAAGGCCCACAGCAGACTCTTAGCTCCCAGTCATTCCCCAGGGTGGCAGAGGCAGAGAGAGAAAATAGCTGATTCTCTTCACAAAGCTGTCGCCTCTCTCTCCTCCCCACTTTGCCAAGGTCACTTGGGGACCCCGTCGGTATCAGTTAGAAACACAACATAGTATGGAGGATAAAATTAGACTCTGGAATTAGACTCTAGCTGTGCAATCTTGGACACATTACTCTCAGTTCCTCTATGCCTTAGTTCCCCCGATTAAATGAGGATAGCACAGTTTCTATCCACAGGGTGGTTATGGGGATTAGAGCAGTGCCCAATGCATAGCAAGCCCACAATGTATGTTTCCTATCATTCATTAGTCGTCTCTCAACCTAGTATTCAAATTCTCCCAAATCAGAGATCACCTAATGTAGCCAAGTGCCTAAAAAGCCTTTGAAAAACACTGAACACATGAAAGATTGGGGCAGTGCTGGGATGGTAAGTAAAGAAAGGCCCCCGGTGCCTGAACTCCAATGCTGAACTACTGTAAGAGCTTGGGGTACGTACCTCCTGGACGGTCTGTGCTTGGTGAATGCGGAAGTTGATTGTGGCCTGGGCAACTGGAGGGATGACATTCACCTGGAGAGAGAACCATAAACCCAAGCCTGAGTCAAGTTTTCCAAACTGATAAAATGCCAAATACCGCCACGAGGGAGAGAGGAAGTAGATGAAGTGGTGATGACAGGAGCTGGAGGTGTCTCTGCTGTAGCCTCCTGGCTGTGGAGGGGATTACAGAGAGCGGCTCACAGCAGCACTGCTTGGCCATTGGCTCTTTCCCAGAACACCCATATCAGCGTCAGTGAGGCCTCGGGACAGTGCACCCAGAGCCTCGACAGGGCCCCTCGACGGACTGTGTGAGCCCCAAGGTGGTGGGACCACGGCAGTAGTGATTTTCCCTGTCCAGCTGCAAAATCTGACTGTCTTTTGCCTGACCGTTAAGAGCTCAGCAGTAGTGGAGAAGAGAACTAGGGGGCGGCACTTTCCCCCTTGCAGGTTCCAGCCACACCTCTTGCCTTGGACAAGTGTGGGCAAAAGCTCCTGGCTGGGGTCAGGGGAAACAGGCTGATAGGCAGCAGCTTCGAGGTCTCGGAGAAGCATAATCTCTCGGCACTTCTGTTCTCTCCGAAGGTCATTGGGGAGATGACAGTTCGGAAACTATTACGAGGATCACACGGACCAACAAATGGGACAACATTCTGGACAGAGCAAACACTATTCAGCAGCAAGAACACAGTCCTATTGTTCTGGTGACCACTGTGGGCAGCTGCAGGGACAGCGCGGGTCCAGCTGACACGTGAACACTCAGTGGGTTATGTCAGGAATGAATTCTGAGGAACCATTCACGGCTCTTCACGATCACCAGGATCACGGCCTCAGGATCACCAGGCGCTTCAAGCCACACTGTCCTAGGTGAGTGGAAATCTGTCTACTGCACCTGAGCCTGGCAGTAAAGCAACAGTCTTTCCTGTCCCCTCCCTTTAAAAAAATTTATTGAATCTCCGTGAATTGAGTTTCAGTCACACAATGTTTGAGCACTAATCCCTTTAGCAGTGTCCCCTTCCTTCCACCGGTGTCCCCCAGTTTCCCTCCTGCTCTTCAGCCTGTTCTATGTCAGGCACTTTTTCCTTTCAGGCCCTCTGGCTTGCAGTACCACTGCTGAGAGGGTATCATGCATCTCACATCTCACTCGTCTCAGCACCCAGTTCTTGTCCAGAGTGACCACTTCTCCCTATCATTGTTGTGGTGGTCTCTTCCCCTGTCCTAACTCCCCCTGCCCCTGTCCTCCCCATCACTATGGCAAGCTTCCTACTAAGGACAGTTCTCCTGCCTTTCATTTGGCCCGTGCCCCTTCTGAGCCATCAGAAAGGCTGACTAATCTGGCCATGGCTTTGAGACAGAGATGCCTCTTAGTGGCCAAGCTAACTGGAAATGGAATCATTGGATGGAAAGTAGTTCTTGGAATAAAAATGTATCAAGCTATTGATTTATTGAAACTTAGTTACATAACAATAAACCTCAGAATTTATACTTGTCTCAAACTTAGACAAGTATAAATTGGGGAAAATGACAACGTATATATTATAATTGTATTAAAACAAATGTTAAAAGATTTTATAAATGGAAAATAAGTTTCAGGGTAAAACTAGCATAAAATACATTAACCATCCAATAAATTTGGGGGGTATCACTGTATCACTGTCATCCCGTTGCTCATTGATTTGCTCGAGTGGGCACTAGTAACTTGTTATTGTTTTTGGCATATCGAATACACCAGGGGTAGCTTGCCAGGCTCTCCGAGAGGGGCGGAGGAATCAAACCCAAGTTGGCTGCATGCAAGGCAAACACCCGACCCACTGTGCTATCGCTTCAGCACTTGGGGTGGGGGTAAATCTTTCAAAATGTAAGAACAAATAAGACAAAGACCCTTAGAGACTTTAATAAAAATAGAGGCTAGAAAGTGTATGTGTATGTGACTGAAATGCTTTATGTAACAGGCTCAAGGAGCATAGTTCATAAGAACTGTCGAAGAACACTCTTCAGACTGGTATAATGGTTGTTTTTGAGGTGATATTGGCTCAACAAACCCAAAAGAGGCCATGGACAACCCCCTAAAATACACCTGTACTAAGTGTGAGCAGCAATCAGGAGATCTAGACCCCTTGTCCTGAGGGTTCCTGAGCTGATGATGCAGACAGTTCAGCACAAGGACTTTCTGTGATTTTAACCAGAGAAGGAAAGAAGAATCAGGAGGTGAAGCCAGTGGATCAAGGGTGGTGGTTACTGAGGGAGAGGCAGAAGGAAGAAGCTTGTCGCGTTACCTTGACCCCTGCGTTGAACATCGTGAGTGCCGTGGTGGTCCTAATAAATGCATTGGTTATGTCATTCTTCTCCATTAACCTAAAGCAAAAGGAGTAAGGTAGCACATTAGGAAGGACTGTCCAATGAGGAGAAGAAGGATGGATAAATAGCTCAAAGGACTGAGTGAATGCTTTGCAAGTGGGAAGTACCACGGTTCAAATCTTGGTACTGCATGATCCACCAGACTCGTAGGCCTAACCCCTGCAGAGTCAGGAGTACCACCACCAGCAATGGCCCTTAAAAACAGACCAACAAAACAAAAATGTGAAAAGACTAAGGGAGGCTGGTGACGTGGCTCAGTGAACTCACAATGTTCAGGCCTTGTGAGTATGAATCCTGGGTTAAAAGGGATCCCCATGTACGAATTCCTCTACCTGCAAACTGAACAGTTAGGCCCCATTCTACAAGGAGAGGGGCACCGCCGGAGTAAGTAGGAATCGGGTAGGGGATATGAAGGAAGGAAAGAGAAATCTTTACCTGCTTACGAGGGGTCGAAATAGCCACAGGTTGCTCAAGACTATACTGGCAGGGAAGGGAAACTGCAAGGGAAACAGTCAGGTGAGTGGGAATCAAGTCGGAGCCGAAGACCCCTGGGGGCCTGGGTCCCTCCAACCTTAGATTCAGCCTCAAGGTGAGCAGGAAGCAGCTCCACACGGAGCCTGTGTGCATAGGTCTCAGAGAAGCTCCAACACGCCGGGGGGATGGCGGACCCTCCGTCGTGGTCTAGCCACTGCTGGGATTGGGCGAGGGGCCTGAGATCTAGGCTGCAGCTGGGCCCTTTCACCACAGGCAAGGCGACTTCTCGGCCCCCCTTTCTTCCTCTCCCACAGCTCCCCAGCCAGACGAGACATGATTCCTCCACACACCTCTTTTGCCAGTAGCTGCAGTGTCGTCGCCAGGGTCCCGTCTTCAAACATGTTCGGCATCGGCGTCTGCTCCAGTCTGGATGAGAAATGGAGTTGAGACTCCCTCAGACTGGAAGGAAGGAGGCCCCCGGCCCCTCCACCAGCCTCATCCTTTGAAGATCTCAGCAGCAGCAGCAGCAGCAACAGCAACAGGGCTCCCTCCCCTCTGCCCACGAGCTTCCCTGTCTGCCAAGTCCAGTCAGGCACGCCTCTCTCACACCATGAAAAGTTCAGGCTGGCTCTGCCTCGTGAGCTCGGTTAGCCGAGGAGACTGGCTCACGAGGCAGAGCCAGCCTGAACTTTTCATGGTGTGCCTGTCCACTGCATGAAGCCTTGCCCAAGGTGGACATGTAACTGTTTGCTTTTCTCTCTGCTTAGAAACTCAGCGAGTTGGGGCTGGAGCGATAGCACAGCGGGTAGGGCGTTTGCCTTGCACGCGGCCGACCTGGGTTTGATTCCCAGCATCCCATGTGGTCCCCTGAGCACCGCCAAGGGTAATTCCTGGGTGCAGAGCCAGGAGTGACCCCTGAGCATCGCCAGGTGTGATCCAAAAAGAAAAAAAAAAAAGAAACTCAGTAAGTCATGGATTCTGCAGCCTTTATTTACCTTGCCAGGCAGAGAACTGGCCATTGCCAGGTACTGATTTTTTAACTTCTGCTCTGGACTTTGGACTGCAGTGGCTCCCTGCCCCAGCTCTGCCTGCTGGCTCACCCTCACACCTGACCACATGCTCAGGTGCTCACCTGACCACGCTGGGCCACGACTCGCCTTGATACCTTTCTTCTTCCTGTCGCCCCCACTCCAGCTTCAGGGCAGGAAACTCAAAAGTGGGAAGTGCCAGATCTTCCCTGCCGGTCCTGGCCAGGGGGTAGGGCCAGGAGGTACTCACCGGGCGACGGCAGCCGCAAGGATGCCAATGCTCGTCTCCTTTGGAGGAGCTGAAGAGTGGCCCGGTGTCATGTCTACTTGCAGCAAGAGATCGAGTCCACCCTTCTCGGTGACTGAAATCCTGTAGGAGAGGAGCAGAAGGGGCCTGATTTCCTGCTGCCATGATGAATCTCATAGGCTCACATGTCTGCTGGGCCAGGAGCTCAGCTTCCTGATACATGCAAAGGATCTACGCACTAGGGAGGATGGGAAGGTGGAAATTCAGGACAAGGAAAGCCAGAAGGGTACAACGAAGAGGCGTCCCAGCAAGGCTCGCAGAACCAGGCTGGGGTCACCTCGAATGGGTGGGACGCCTTACTCACATGGCAATGGGCTTCTTGAGGCTGGGGATGAAACCATCCAAGACAAAGCTGCCCTCATCCACGATGAAGGCCAGCTGGACGTCCCTGGCCTGCAGCAGCGCCGAGATCTTCTGAGCTCCATATTTCCCTGACACCTGCAATACTAAGCCTGGGGTCACAGTCCTCAGCCAGGACTCCAGGAACAGCTAGGGAGACCTACCCAGTATTCTGGTGGCTCCAGAACATTCCTTCCCACTCCTTTTAGGACAGGGTCTTGGGGCTTTCCACATCCTGCCACACAGTGTCTTGGGCTGTCAGTCATCAGGTCATGACCTCATTCCCCAAGTGAAGACACTGGGTCCCAGAGTGGTGAGACACATCCACTGAGGCCCTGTGTCGTTCTCTTCCTGCCCCACAGAGATTTGCACGTGTGGGCAACAGCCTGCTGCCTCAGTATTACCAGACTTGGTTAAAAATCCTTGCTTAGTGCTTGCAGCCATGTCTCTAGACTGTGAACTAAGCCTCAGCCCCATGCTGCCCCAGGAAGGGAAACGATGCACTTTCCAACATAAATCTCCCTGGACTTAATTACTAAAATACAGAAATCCTAAACTGCCTGGCCGCTACAGCAGCCGTGCGACTTCATATCTCTTCATTCTCATCAATGGAAAACTAATTATCAAATGTTTCCTTGTCAGTAGGGCCGTATTTTTGGGGGCAAACTCCAACAACAATAGTGAGTTGTGTGTTGAAACTCCAACAATAGTGAGTTTTGTGTTGAAATATGGAATGTAATCAAGGTAAAGAGAAAATGAAGTGAAATTTATCAGTTATGCAGGCGGGGATGGGGGGGTGGGGGTGGGAGGTATACTGGGGTTTTTTGGTGGTGGAATATGGGCAGTGGTGAAAGAAAGGGTGTTTGAGCATTGTACAACTGAGACATAAGCCTGAGAACTTTGTAACTTTCCACATGGTGATTCAATAAAATAAATCTAGAAAAATAATAAAAAATAAAAACCCTTGCTTAGGATCAGAGAGATAGTACAGTGGGTAGGGAGCTTGCTTTGCATGACTAACCCAGATTCAAACCTCAGGACCCCATATGGACCCATGAGCCAGTCAGGAGTGATCCTTGATCTCAGCTGAGTGTGGGCCCAAACAAAACAAAATTCTTGTTTCTGACTGGGTGAAGAAAGTCAATCTGAAAAGATCCCATACGGTGACTCCAGCTATACAACATAACATTCCAGATAATACAGAGATTTCAGCTGTTGCCAGGAACTGGAGGAAGGAGAGAGAGGGATGATGGAGCAGAGGAGAGAGGATTTGTGGGCCATAAACAGATTAGGATGAAATCTCTGCATCATCTTAGTTTTTTTTTTAAATTTTTTAAAATTTTTATTATATCACCATGTGGAAAGTTACAAAGTTTACAGGTTTATGTCTCAGTTATACAATATTCAAACACCATCCCTTCACCAGTGCCCATATTCCACCACCAAAATCCCCAGTATACCCCCCGCCACAGCCCCCCCCCAACTGTATAACTGATGAATTTCACTTCATTTTCTCTCTACCTTGCTTACATTCCATATTGCAAAACAAAACTCACTATTGTTGTTGGAGTTTCCCCCCACTGAAGACAGCCCTACTTGCATCATCTTAGTTTTGCTAAACATCTCTAAAAGTATTTAAAATTTCAACTGTCTGAGTGCATAGAAAGCATGGTCCCTGGACCAGAGTTGGAAGTAGCTCCTAAGTTCTGCCACATATCTTCCAAAAACTAGAGGAGGAAAAAGACTTAAAATTCAGATATACTAGGGCTGGAGTAATAGTACAGTGGGTAGGGCATTTTCCTTGCATGTGGCCAACCCTGATTTGATCCCCAGCCTCCCATATCATCCCCTGAGAACTGCCAGGAGCAATTAATTCCTGAGTGCAAAGCCAGAAATAAGCCCTGAGCATCACTGGTGTGGCCCCAAACCCAAAAAGCAAATTTCAGGTATACCGCACAGAACCTAGGAATCTGTATTTTGGGCAGGTATCTATACAAAGTTTTGGCGCACGGATACACAGAGACAGTGACCATGTAGCTGAACAACCAACTAGACTAGCGTGCAGTGTATCCCAAACAAGATCCCAGACATGAGTATGGAGAGAAATCCTACCTCCTCATCATGGCCCAGAGCAATGAAGAAAGACCTTCGGGGAACGTAGTTTCTGACCAGCAGGAGCTCCAGGGCCTGCAGGGTAGCCTGGGGACAAAGGCACCACAGAAGAGAGAAAGGCTAGTCGTTTCGGCAGGAGTTCAGGGTGTAAGAAAATCAGGGCATGCGGCAGGGTGTTGAAGGTGGGGTCTGGCAGATTGCTCTAGTCTAAGGGGCTGGTGCTCTGAAGTAGAGTCTGCATGGAACCTTTCCTATCTGGAGGAAGTGCTGAGTGGCTCCCTGGGGACCATCTCAAGTCCATTTCATGGTTGAGAAACCAAAGCCCAGAAACAGCAAGTGACCGGCTTGCCCAGGCCCCTGGCTCCCGGCTGGCTTCTCCCGTAGGTGTCTGCCTCCCCCAGGTCAGAGAGGCACCTTTACTCTGGGTTGACCTTTAGGGCCCCAAAGCAGAGGGAACATCACGTTTCATACCATCAAGGAATTCTTGTTGTCCAGTGTGCCTCGGCCATGGATGAAGCCATCAGACTCCAGTCCAGAGAAGGGGGGCACATCCCAGCCTTCTTCGGGGGCTGGCACCACGTCTATGTGGGCCAGCAGCAGGTAGGGCTGCAAGCTGGGGTCCGAGCCTTGGACAGTGAACAGGTGGCTGTACTCTCCCACGACTTCATGCTGGATAAAACTGGTGTTGAACACTGTAGGAAAGGCTAGAAGCAAAGGGAACAAAAGTTGGGGTGAAGGTTTCTGTTTCCTCTGGTTTCCTACCAGGTGATGGGAAAAGCCCGTTTAAAAAACACTGAAAAACAATACAAAATATATTACTTCGGTTCTGCTTTGGGGCAGGGATTGGGATTCGGGATGGAAACATCCGAAATATGGTGGTGGGAAGGTGTAATGGTGGTGGAATTGGTGTTTGAATATCAAATGTAATCAAATACTGTGAACTACTTTATAAAATAAAAAAAATAATAAAAAACATTGTAGTCTCCTTCAGGAAGCCTCTGGGACAAAGTGTGGTTCCTGGCCAGCTCTGGCAACTCCTCTCTCCCTACATTTCAGTGTGTCATTACTGCTCAGTAATGTGCCTTTAGGATCCACCAGGAGGATGCGACATCTGGCTCCAGAACTGGTGTGACCTGTGGGACAGCGCTATGCAGATTAGGGGTTATGCAGGTTATGTAGATTAGCGCTATACGGATTTAATTTGGAATATTGCAAGCCCCAGTGTCCAAATCCCTTAGGCCCAAAAATAACCTTGATGTAAAACAAAAAAAAAAAAAGCTATTTTTTCCCTTTAACAAACACAACTCTTCCATCTGTGTTGTGTAGAGATAAGCTGTTTTGCTTGGTACAAGGCTGTACTTTGTGCAGGTGTGGATGTTCCCAGGCTCCATCCTTCAGATCACAGGTGGCGTTAGACAGACTTAAGAGAGAAACTTTATCTAAACTTGGAGCTTGGTTGGAAATGTCCACATAGACTTCTGGGGATAACCAAAAACAAAAGACCTGATATGCTTCAGTGTCTTCCAGCTGACCTAGTTTACTGTCATCCTACCTTGATTTCTCTATGCATCTACTCTATGTACTTCCAGCAAGGCTGCTGAGATGAACCATATATCCATCTGTCTCACCAAAGTGTTAGTAATAGGACTGCTTGCTGTCCCCAGACCACTTTTTCCCACCCTGGAAAACTCTGGAAAAGCAGTTTTCCATTGGGTTTTTAAAGGTGATGTTGCCACTTTTAATTAACTTGACATGAGGGAAGGTGGAGTTCTTGGTCTTTTTCCCTCTTGTCCTATCCTTCACACCTGCACCGATGGTGTGTGGGGACGGGAGAGGACTGATATCACTGACTGGAGTGAAAGTACAGTGGGGAGAGGGTGCTTGCCTTGCATGCGACTGACCCAGGTTCCATCCCTGGCATCCTATATGGTCCCCTGAACCCATCTAGGAATAATCCCTGAGTGAAGAGTCAGGAATAAGCCCCGAGCACTGCTAGGTGTGTCACCCTGCCCCAAATGTGGGGTGGAGATATGGCTCAAGGGGTAGAGCAAATGCTATTTATCTACAAGGTCCAGGTTTGACCATCACCACTGTGTGCTCGTCTCCCACCCGATCCAAGTACCATTGCCTCTGGCTGCCATAATTTTTTTTGAATGTGTTAGCAATGAATCTGGAGTAGGGACTGGATAGAGGGAGAGTGTGTGTATTATGTGTGCTGTGTAGGTGTATAAGGAGGTTGAAGTAGGAAACTAGCTTAGGAAAAAGAAATGTCTGATCTTATATATTTATAATACATTGATTCATGTTGCAACGATTGGGAAAGTCCAAGCTCCCTCTCAGCGAGGGCTTTGAAGATCCCTGTCTGTTGTCTCCACTCTGTCTCCACTCAGACGCCCAGATTCTCTCTGCCTGCTACTTCACCATGACGTTGGGTGTGTTAGTGTATCCTTTGGTCAGGCACAAAGCCAACTTCTTTCCCACTTTGTGAAGAAACCTGGTCTCCAGAGCTACTTCCCTTGCCTTTCCCACAGTTTATATCTTACCTCTGCGCATGAATTCTCCGAACTCAGCCAGGGCTGTGGTGTTGAACTCCTCAGGGCCGAAGGACACGGTTGGAATCTGAATAGCAGCTGCCAAGAGTCATGGTAAGAGGTGCATGATTACAGATAACTGCCTTGGTTTTTCCACAACCCTCTGTGTACAAAAACTTTGCTTGCATTTCTTATCTTGTTGTGAAGGACAAAACTATCTGGTGAAGTTAGACACGTTTTCCATCACCCCAAAGGGAAGAAGTTGAGAAGTTGGTTCAAGTGCTCAAAGGTTGTCCAGAAGCAGCAGAATTGAGATTGGAAACCAGGTCTTGGGTTTTTTTTTTCTTGTTTTTGTTATTAAAGATAATGTGATTCTTCAGGCTGGAGCGATAGTACATAGGGTAGGGTGTTTGCCTTGCATGTGGCCAAGCCAGGTTCAATCCCTGGTCTTCCATATGGTCCTCTGAGCATTGCCAGGAGTAATTTCTGAGTGCAGAGCCAGGTGTAACTGGTGTGACCCCCCAAATTAAAAAATAATGCTAATATGATTTATTTTTACTGTGCAATGAAACATTTTTATTCAATTAAATTTGTTATTTTAATTGAATCACCATGAGATACAGTTACAAACTTTCATGGTTATATTTCAGTCATACAATGATTGAGCACCCATCCCTCCACCAGTGTACATTTTCCACCACCAATGTTCCCAGTATCCCTCCAGCCACCCCCACCTCATCCCACCCCTTGCTTCTGTGGCAGGTACATTCCTTCTTACTCTCTCTCTACTTTTGGGCATTATGGTTTACAATACAGGTACTAAGAGGCTATCATGTTTGGTCCGTAATCTACTTTCAGCACATATCTCCCATTCTGAGCGATCCCACCAAACGTCATTTACTTAGTGGTCCCTTCTCCATCCCAACTGCCTTTTCCCCCAGCACATGAGGCTATTATGGTTCTTTTTTTTCTTTTTCTTTTTTGGGTCACACCTGGCTATGCATAGGGGCTGCTCCTGGCTCATGCACTCAGGAATTAATCCTGGCGGTGCTTGGGGGACCATATGAGATGCTGGGACTTGAACTTGGGTCGGCTGCATGCAAGGCAAATGCTATACCCACTGTGCTATCGCTCCAGCCTCTAATGTTTTTTTTTCTTTTTTCTTTTTGGGTCACACCTGGCAATGCATGGGGTTACTCCTGGCTCTGCACTCAGGAGTCGTCCCTGGCGGCGCTCAGGGGACCATATGGGATGCCGGGAATCGAACCCGGGTTGACCAAGTGCAAGATAAATGCCCTACCTGCTGTGCTATCGCTCCAGCCCCCAGCCTCTAATATGGTTTTAAAGGAAAATAAAGTCTAAGTGGTTGGAAAGATAGTAACAAGGGTTAAGGCACCTGCCTTGCATGTGACAAACTCTGGTTCAATCTGCGATACCACATATGTCCTCTGAAGCACTACCAGGAGTGGCCCTCAGCTCTATTGGGTATGGACCAGGGCCCCCAGTCTGACTCAAAGGAAAAGAAAGTCTAAGATGGGAGAGTTAATTTTGGATTCCAACCCAAAAAGGGAAACAGCTATCTCCTACCACTTAAGGCCTCTCATTTCTGAGAAAAGCTCATCCTGTGGTGACTCCACGAGGCCCTCTATCTTGGGTTCTGAGTGAATGCAGCTCTGTGTGCTGTTGTGTGTGTTGGGTGGGTCTAATTCCCATGGGTGGGCTCTTTCAAATCTCACGGATCTCCAGCCAAGGCCAGCTTTGGGCCACACAAAGCCAGGGAAGGTGGAATACAGAAGCTTCCCAGTTAAGTTCTTCAGTCCTAAATAATCTCACCAGGCCCCATAGGGATGTCTCAGTTCCTACATTCTCATTAGATACATTCTCTTGATTCTTGAGAGTTTTCAATTCTGTTGGTTTTGGGTCACACTTGGTGATGTTCTGGGGTTACTTCTGGCTCTGCACTCAGGAACTATTCCTGGCAGTAGTCAGGGGACCATCTGGGATGTTGGGGATAGAGCTCCAAGGCAAGCACCTTACCCACTGTACCATCACTCTGGCCGGGGAGTTTCCCACTCGTGAACAGCTGCTTATCAGGTGGAAGGGGAAATGGTGAGCGCAGGTAGATAGCTCTCCAGGGAACAAAGGCACCTGGCCCTTTGGATCGAGGGAGGGCCCCTGAGCCTCTGGAGGAGAGCCTACCACAGAGATGGGGAAGCTGACAGATGGAAAAGCAGCCTTAGACAGGCAACTTTTTCATCTGTGTGAGAGGCCGGCTCAAGCCCCAGGCACTGGCTGTGCTCAGAGAGTGTTACTAGCAGGTTCTGTCTGGGTTTCTGGGCAGTACTTGCTGACTTCTGTGCACACTGGGGAGTGGCGCCCATTGCCTTTCACAGGATATTTGCACTCTGCTTGGAAAGTCCAAGTGCGAAGCATGTAGTTCAGCCCTTTGAGCCATTTCCCCAAGAAAAATGTATTTGGCTTTTGCGCCATACCTAGTGATGCTCAAGGCTTAATTCCTGGCGGAGCTCAGAGGACCATATGCGGTGCCGAGGATTGAATGAGGGTTGGCTGTATGCAAGCCAAGTGCTGGGGCTGGAGAGATAGTACAGCGAGTAGGGCATTTGCCTTGAACAAGCTCACACGGGTACAATCTCTGGTTTCTTATTTAGCCCCCTGTGCCCTGCCAGGAACAATTCTGAGCATTGGTGGTGTGCTTCACTATCTGTCCCTAAAGTCAAGTGCCTTATTATCTCTCCAGTCTCCATAACCTTCAAATCTATTATTTAATGAAAGGAACAAGACTGGGGGCAGGCCCAAAAGTACGGAAGTTGCTTATTATCCCACAGAAGCTAGAACTCAATAGAGACCTCTCTCTTTTTCTGGAAAACGCTGGTTCAGGAAGTTAGAACTCTTTGTATTTGGTTCTTGTTTTGGGTCACCCTCGGAAATGCTCAGTGGCTCAGAGGGGGTGGCCTTGGCTTGATGCCTTAAGAGAAGGGATCTTAATTAGGAGAGCAAATTAGGAACTAGCCCCATCCGGGCCTCTCCCTGCGCACAGACACTGCTCCCTCTGCTGGAGCGGGCTGGAGCCCCGCGGATCCTCCGGGATCTGGGGTATTGTCACCAGAGCCCACGTGCAGTGGCTTCCGGGATCCCTGCACAGAGGAAAGCCTCAGTGTCCCTCCTCTGAGACAAGATTAAGATCTTTTAGTCTTAAAGTAAGGCAGACACAACAGACGGGGAAACAAACAAACAAACACCCAAAGGTTTAAAGTACAGATCAAGGCTGTTCAAATGCGGGAGGCAAGCAGGGCTGGGCAGCGTGCGCGACAGGGCGACCTTGGAGTTAGACTAGGCAGGGTTCACCTGAGTCCCCATAAGCCGGGACTGGGGGGCAGCGGGGCGTCCTCATCAGGGCACGAGGGAGGGAGTTGGGACTCGGAGATGTGCGGGGACGGTGGGGGGAGGAATAAGAGAGGGGATCGAGAGTGGGACAGCTGAAGGATGGGGCGGGGGGCGGGGTAGGGTGTGTGTGCCCGGTGGAATCGAGAGTGGGACCCCTGAAGGCTGGGGCGGGGGGCGGGGTAGGGTGTGGGCTAGCGGCGCCCCTGGGTGCTGGAACTCCAGCGCCAGTAGTGGACCCTCTGCGGCGGGCGAGGGAATCACGGGTCCGAGGATGGAGGTTCCCAGGTGAGCGAAGGGGACCCAGACTTACCTTTCAGCGCCTCTTTCATCGCGGTGCGCTCCTCGGCGTCGAACTGTGCAGGGATCCGCGGTCTCGCCTGGTACTCCCGGCCCCGCACGCCCTTCGCTCTGGAGACCGTGGCGATGCCCAGCAGCTGCACAGCTGCCAGGATCAGCACGCAGATCAACGGCCGGGCCATTTCTTCTCCCCGGCCCGCGCTGCTAGCCCGCAGATGGAATTTGACCGAAATGCCCAAGTCTTCCTCTTAATTCCCGCATCTACCTTAGCCACGCCCCATTCCAAGACCGGCCAATCATGGCCCAACGGAGCTACCTACAGCCAATCGGGAGGCGACTCCGGCCCGGCCCGCAAAACCTTTGAGGCGGGGTGGGGGGGTTGTGGTCTTGCGCTGCAGTTAGCTCATGTAGCACAGAGGTGAGGTAGGGATCCAGGCTACTGTCACGTCACGTTTCTACGTGTCGCTTAAATCTCTCCCCACATGAGGGGGAAAAAATGAAAATAAAATAAACAAAGCCTTGACAACTTGAATCTGCGTGAAGCCCAGCATTTGACTTCCATTGCTTTGAGACTCTCTGGGGATGGGATGGGGAGGTAGTTCAAATGGTGGAACGCCGGCCTAGCATGAACCAGGCTGAGTTCAGGTTACCAGAATACATGGCTCCTCTTGTAGGGTGTAACCCCGGTGGTCCATCCCCCCCCATATCCCTTGGGAATGGCCAAGGAGGAGAACCGCAGACTGTTGCCCACTGTGATCACCTCAAATAAAGATTTATTGGGGAGCTCTCTGGTATTCTGGTGTGATTTCATCTGAAATTGGAATAGATAATATCAAATGATTACAAATCTTTGACGTTTGATTACAAAACTGAGATTACCAAGCACTGGAGAAAGTGGGCGAGAGAAAGGTGAATTAGAAAAGCCACTAAATTAGGTTAGTGGTGGAAGATTCAGTAACTTTGGAGTAAACCATTAACAATCCTATGGTAAGCATGTTACCCAAATTACAATGAATTAAAAACATACTGTTGGAATAATATTGCTGTTTGCAGACATTGCTTTGATATATCGGCTCAGAACAGGAGAGATAGCACAAGGAGTTAGGCACTTGCCTTGCATGGGACAAAACCAATTCAACCCCTATATTGTGTATAGACCTCTGAGCCCAGAGTCAGAACTAAGCCCTGAGCAGCTCCAGATGTGACCCCACCAAAGACACCTGCAAAAAAGAAATATAAACTCAGTGTTTACTCCCATAGGAAAAAAATTAAAAGTGTTAACACTAGACTTTTGCAACCCTAGGCAAATAGTAAGATAAAGGGGTTTTAGAAAGATTATGTATAAATATACCCTCATGCATGAAGGAACCAGTAGAGGAACCCAGGTGTGCGGGACCCGGGGCTGAAATCTCCAAGCCTGCTTGGATCAGGATTGGACCTCCTCCACCCAGATCCCCCATTTTCCAGTAGCTAGACAGTCACACCCACACACTGCCCCTGCGCCATGTAATCCCATCAAGATCCAGAGACTATAAAACAAAGCTCCTGGAAGTGCGTGGCCACACGACCTCTTATAGTCTAGTTCTCCCTCTCGGAGAACCAGGCAAGCTACTGAGAGTATCTTGCCCACATGGCAGAGCCTGGCAAGCTCCCTGTGGAATATTCGATATGCCAAAAACAGTGACAATGATGGGTCTCATTCCTCTGACCCTGAAAGAGCCTCCAATGCAGCACCATTGGGAAGGATGAGTAAAGAGAGGCTGCTAAAATCTCAGGGCTAGGACAAATGGAGATGTTACTGGCGCCTGCTCGAGCAAGTTGATGAACAACAGGATGACAGTTGTGACAGTGATACAGTGATGTATAAATAATTTTGATGTACCCACAACTAAAATTTATAGCTATTTAAAACTGATCATTTTTGAAACAACAAAAAAATCCCTCTTAGAGCACTGGCGAGCATGCTTTTCATGTGTAAACCCCAGATTTTAACCCTGGCACCTTGTGGTTTCCTGAGCACTGGACAGAGAGAAATCTACATGCATTGCTGTTGTGCTCCTCCACACATACAAAGGGGAAGATCTCTTTTAGGACACAGAAATATACAGGCTAGATTACTTACAGCCTTTTATTTTTCCCGATACAATTTAATATACACAATTATATTTTGGAATCCTCTAGACAAGTCACTAGTAGGGCCATGTAGTTACTTTTGACCATAGCTGCATAGTCATATGCCTGATATTTTTCAAAGCTCAGAGAGAATGTTTTATTCTTTTACTAACCCTCAACATAAACACCACCACAAGTAAAGAACTACACTTGTGTAATACTTGTAGCAATTTTAAGGCAATATTATGAAATCATTCAGATATCGGAAGGTGTAAAAAAATCATAAGAGCTGAAGATGTGGCTAAGTTGTAGAGCACTTGCCTTACATGTATGAGGCCCCAAGTTTGTTTCCTGACACTGGTCCCCAAAATATCAGTGGGGTCGTCTGATAGGCCCCAATTCTGTGGGTGCAAGCAGAACTGAGCCAAGTAAATCACAGAGTGTGGCCCCCACTTTCTGGGCACTGTTTGGGAGACCCCTAAATAATAATACAAGTTACATTTATATGTTTACCATCTACTCTACAATGTTGAACATTGTAGGAAAACATTGATTTGTCCTTTCTCCTCTGCCTTTCTCCTCTGCCTCAAGGAGCTTAGGTTTCCTGAGTTACACCCATCACAGTGCTCCCAAGATACTCACATTCCTCTGTGTTTATCTTTAACTTCTCTGTGCTCTGCTTCCCCTATCTGTTAATCGCCTGTATCCCCAAATCAGACCCTGTGACTTGTAAGTCAGATCTTTCTAAGGACTCTGGATTTTGTATTTGTAAGTGAAATGTTGTTTTTTCTCTTTACCTTATGTCCATTGCACAGTTTCCTTTAGAGCAATGTCCTTTTGTATAGACACAGGAAGACAGTTAATGCTATGCCTTTGTAACTTGGGAGTTAATTGATTCCAAATAATATTTACTCCTGGGTATCTGTCATATTTACTCGACTTAAGCCTCAGTTGCCTTTAGTTCCTAGCACCCCAAAAGCAGGGTCCCAAGGAAGGGACTGGATGCACCTAGGGCAATCTGTAAGCTACCCAGGCATTAAAATAGGACAGGCCAAGCACCATAAAACATAATAGTAAGTTGAGAGCATGGTCATGGACGAATTATGTCATGATTCAAAAAGAAACAACTGGATAAGGACCCTGCTGGGGTTAGGAAGGACAATTCTGACCTGAGGACTGTATTCTGGGATCTATAGCGAGATGTCCCCAGGAGAGCCGCTCTATAAGCTTAATATATCTTACTGTATCCATACAAAATGACTAATAGTATTAAGAAGTAGAATTAAGATAAATGTTTAAATGGTTATTGGACTAAGGAAAGGAGAAATAAACCCCTACATGGAATTTTGCCCTTAGGATCACCTTGCTGGATGAGAATTTGTCTTAGAAGAAGCTTCCCTGGAAGGGTTGAAAGGGTTTTACATAGGTTGATTGTGCTATCTGACCTGTGGGTATTTGCTACCCCGAAGGACATCAGAGAGTTGGGTTGATGACTAAGGCTGTGAGACTATTGGTGGGGAGATGAGTATGGGGAAAGTAGGAGAAAGAAATGAGGGGCAGTGTGAGACTGAAATGGAGTGCTCAGTGAGATTGGAATAGGTGCATGGGGAGAATGGAATAAATGGCGACTAATCCCCAGTCAGTGAGCCAACTGGTGAACCAGCTTGATGGCCCTGTTCCCTCCTTCATGCATCTGCTGATGGGGGCTGCAGGCCAGGGTAGGGAAGTGCCTCATGGCCACCGGAATGCAGGTGGTGAGTGCTCGTACACATTTCACATACAGAATATTAAGAAAAAACAAGAGCTGAATTTTAAAGCATGAACATTTGTCAGCAAGCAATACTGCACTGTCTGTAGCACTGTCGTCTTGTTGTTCATCGATTTGCTAGAGGGGGCACCAGTAATGTCTCCATTGTGAGACTTGTTACTGTTTTTGGCATATCGAATATGCCACAGGTAGCTTGCTAGGCTCTGCCATGCGGGCAGGATACTCTTGGTAGCTTGCCAGGCTCTCCGAGAGGGATGGAGGAATTGAACCCGGGTCGGCCGCATGCAAGGCAAATGCCCTACCCACTGTGCTATCGCTCCAACCCCTCTTGACCCATTTTTAACAAGCAGGAAACAAGCTGGTCAGGCTGGGAAATGGGGGACAATGTTCCAAATCAGCCGACAGGGCTTAATTTTGCCCTGGGGACTGCCCCTTCCTTTCTCAGTCCATCAGTTTTCTCCCTGCCATTTTTGAAGGGTCAGATTGATCGACCAATTACATATGTGTGCACATGTATGTGTGGTGTTTGTAGTCAGTTCATTATCTGTGTCTGTGTGGAACACTCAGTGTTAGAGCCAGGTTGAAATCAGAAATAGAAATTCTTAGACCTGAGCAAGCAGGATCATCACCGAGGTCAGAGTGATACACAATCCAGCAATTTAAAAGGTCTAGGTGTTTTTGAGGGGCTGGAACAATGGCACAAAGGGTAGGGTGTTTGTCTTGCATGCTGCTGACCCAGGTTCACTTCCTCTGCCCCTCTTGGAGAGCCCGGCAAGCTAAGTTCAGTACTAAGTTCAGTAAAATAAGAGTTTAAACTTGTGGGATGACTATAAGAAACATAGGTGTGTGTCTTAAGTCAGAAAGATAATGGATGGAAATATCATCAGTGGGAAAAAGGAAAGGAATCATGTTAAAGTGAAGTTGGATTTTAAATGAATGAAAGTTACAGAATGAATGTAAAGGAATGTGTTGAAGGTTTGAGGTTGTGTTTTAAAGAAAGGAACTGATCAAACTGTATTGTTATAAGAAACTCTTTAAATTACATCTGCAGAATTGTTCTAGTACCTTTTAGACAAGATCTATGGAAAAGATATTGGATGGATTATTTGGACTCCTGTCACAGTGCTCTCAGATTATTTGAGTTCTTTAAAAGTTGCAGGAAGTCAAGTTTTTCTACATGGGATTGAATGAATTAAATCACTGTAACACTGTCATCCTGTTGCTCATCGATTTCTCGAGCAGGCGCCAGTAGCATCTCCATTTGTCCCTGTTGCGTTCAGGGTCAGGAGAATGAGGCCCATTATTGTTACTGTTTTTGGCATATCAAATATGCCACTGGTAGTTTGCCAGGCTCTGCCGTGCAAGATTCTGCTTCACTCTCTTCCGGGAGCTTTGTTTTATAGTCTCTGGATCTTGGCCGTTGATGAGATTACATGGTGCCCAGGGCAGTTTGTGGGTGTGACTGCCAAGCTACTGGAAAACTGGGGATCTGAGTGGAGGAGGCCCAGTCCCAATCTGAACAGACTTGGAGATCTCAGCCACGGGTCCCTCATACCTGGGTTCCTCTGTTGGTTCCTATATGGATGAGGCTCGTCCAGGTGTGTGGAGAGTGGCCTTGAGCATAGCTGTGGATTCTGGAGGTTTTTGGCTGCTGGAGCTCTGCTTGGGGCAGGAGGTAAACTCAACCCACCCCCCTCCGAGGGAGCCCTGGTGAAGACAGGCTGGTGAGCAGGAGAATTAAATATGATGTTAAATTGTATACTTTATCTCTACAGACTTTAGCTTCTTTTGACTCATGGGTATATTGCACCTCATTGTGAGTAAAGTGGAATGTTTGCTTTGCTTTTGTATTTTCTATGTTTTTGATGCTTCAGGCACTATGTTGGTTTGCATAAATCCAAATAAGTCTTTTCTCTCTGTAATAGGGTCTACCCCTCATGCAGACAGGAAAAACCAGTTATGGGACCCAAAGCCCTTTTCCAGGGAAACAGTCAAGGGATTGGTTTAAATGACAGGAGCGGGTATTTAACAGGTACTGTTTCAAGTACCCTACAAACCTCAGGGAGACCCCTTCCTTGGCTCAAGGTGACCTTTATAGGGGCTTTCCAACTTGCTCCCACATGGGCCCTCCACCCAGATAAGAGTCCATTTCCACGGTTGTTGTCAAATAGGTAGAATTGGGTACGGCCCTTGAAACTTCTTTTCTTGACCTTTTGGTCCTGCTGGATCTTCTCTGTGCTAAATCACTAAATTAAGGGAGAGGTCTGAGGGTTTTCAAGGCATTTCCTTCACGAGGAGAGGTCCGATTTCCTCAGAATCGGCTAGAGGTCTTATCAGGTCTGTTTTCTGTATACACTGAGTGGATCAACCTTACAACTTTCCTTCCCAAAACTTTTGTTGTCCTAAGTCTCATTGTGGAGAGCCCTTCCCTATTTACCCACCTACACTGATGGCAGCAGCGCAATGGCAAGTGCCAGAGCTGGTGGGTGGCAGCTCTCAGTGCTCTGAACAGCCAATTGGGTCATAAAATTTCTGTGTGAGTGAATGTGGGTGCCCCTTGGATATTCTGTCTCAGGGAAAGTGCCACTAAGCGAAACTGGTTTGTTGCCTGCCGTGGGGCACCAGCCTGGAGTGAGCCCAGGAAGGATGGCAGAGGCTCAGCTGCCAGCAGGCGGAGCTACTGCAGCTCTCAGTGCTATGGGCATGGGCAGAGTTTTACTTGTTAAGTTTTATTGAATCACCGTGAGATACAGTCACAAAGCTTTCACGTTTGAGTTGCAGCCATACAATGCTCAAACAGCCATCCCGCCACCAGTGCACATCTTCTGAATCGGGCTCTCCCGGTCCAACTCTGGCACCACCGTGGAGTACAGGTCCTGGAGTTGAGGAGGTGCCCCCGGTTCCCGCCATGGGGCTCTGGTGATTTGCTGCTGGTGGGGTGGCCCTGCCACCATTTCTTCCCTGAACCACCCACCCTGTCCTGCAGCATATTATGAAGGAAAACGTCCCTGAGTCCCGACTGTCTGGAGACCCAGGATGGGGTCATGTGCTCCTGGTCAGGCTCTGCTGGACTAGTGGCTGCAGAGTGCCCAGAGTGCGCAGGCTGTGTATGGTAGCAGCCCTGGATTCAGTCCTGGTCCCTATTGGGGCTGCTACTGCCACTGCCACTGGGGCCCAGGGGACACAGCGCCACCAGGAGGTCAACCTCAACCCACCGGTTGAGTGCATCAGTAAATTGATGGTGACTTCAGGTTTCCTGATACCCAGAATTGCCACGGTGCCTCTGGCTGGGCTCCAACAACTCAGAACCAAGTTTTCCAAAAATTAAACTGCCAAAAGTTAGGTATGTGCACAGTCCCTTTATGTCTGTCCCTCTCGTTCTGACTCATTTCACTTAGTATGATAACTCTCCATGTTTATCCATTTATAAGCAAATTTCATGACTTCATCTCTCCTAACAGCTGCATAGTATTCCATTGTGTAGATGTACCAAAGTTTCTTTAATCAGTCATCTGTCTTAGGGCACTTGGGTTGTTTCCATATTTTGGTTATTGTGAACAGTGCTGCAATGAATATATAGGTACAGATGTCATTTCTACTGTGCCCTTTTGCATCCTCGGGATATATTCCCAGAAGCGGTATTGCTGGGTCATATGGACGCTCAATTTCTAGTTTTTGAAGGGCTGTCCATATTGTTTTCCAGAAAGGCTGGACTAGTCAGCATTCCCACCAACAGTGAAGGAGCGTCCCTTTTTCCCCACATCCATGCCAGCACTAGTTGCTTTTGTTCTTTTGAATGTGTGCCAGTCTCTGTGGTGTGAGATGATATCTCATTGTTGTTTTGATTTGCATCTCCCTGATGACTAGCGATATGGAGCATTTTTTCATGTGCCTTTGGGCCATTTGTATTTCTTTTTTGAGGAAACTTCTGTTCATTTTTTCTCCTCATTTTTTGTTGGGTTGGAGGTTTTTTTCTTATGCAATTCTACTAGTGTCTTGTATATCCTTGATTTGTGGAGTGTAGGGTAGCATCACATGAGTCTGACACCCAAGGACAGGAGATACAAGGGCCAGGGGGATTGCCCCATAGCTGGAAGACTGCTTCATGAGCGGATGGGAGAAGGAAGATGGAATAGAGAAGGGATCACTAAGAAAATGATGGCTGGAGGAACCAGTTGGGATGGGAGATGCATGCCAAAAGTAGATAATGGACCAAATATGATGACCTCTTAGTGTCTGTGTTGCAAGCTATAATGCCAAAAGTACAGAGAGAGTATGGGGAATATTGTCTACCATAAAAGAAGTGGTTAAGAGAATGAAGAACCTCCGACTCCAGGCACATCTTTTTGATTCCACCATTCTTCCTGCATTAACATATGCCTCAGAGACCTGGGCCCTATGCAAACAGGATGAGAACGCTATTAGGGTATCCCAGAGAGGAATCGAAAGAGCTATGCTAGGAGTATCACATCTCACTCAAGTGAGAGAAGGAATTCGGAGTTCTGACCTCCGTCAATGGTCAAGAATCAGGGACGCTGTCTCATTTGCCAAGGCATCAAAAATCAGATGGGCCCGTCATGAAATGCGATTCAGAGATGACCGCTGGACTAAAGCTGTTACCAACTGGATTCCACAGGACGTCAGAAGACCTTGTGGCCGCCCACAAACTAGATGGTCAGATTTCTTCGTCAAATCCCTGAATGAACGATTTGAGGATCTTCCTGTTCCTGGAGAGAGCAGATATCATTGAGCTGCACTGGCACGCGACAGGGACAAATGGAGACGTTACTGGCGCCTGCTCGAGCAAATCGAAGATCAACGGGACTACAAGTGATACAAGTAATACAAGTGATAGAGGAAGGGGGAGGGTGGAAAAGGGGGGGTATACCCGGGATATTGGTGGTGGGGAATGTGCACTGGTGGAAGGATGGGTGCTTGATCATTGTGAGATTGTAACCCAAACATGAAAGCTTGTAACTGTCTCACTGTGATTCAATAAAATTTAAAAAATTTTAAAAAAATTAGGTATGTGAGAGCCACGCCCATCAATCATGCACTGTAGTACTGTCATCCCGTTGTTCATTGATTTGCTCAAGCGGGCACCAGTAACGTCTCCATTGTGAGACTTGTTACTGTTTTTGGCATATCAAATTGCCAGGCTCTGCCATGCAGGTATGATACTCTCGGTAGCTTGTCGGGCTCTCTGAGAGGGCTAGAGGAATCGAACCCAGGTCGGCCGCATGCAAGGCAATCGCCCTACCCACTGTGTTATCGCTCCAGTCCCCCATCAATCATACAAGCTGATTTATCGGCCTTGCTTCAGAGACCCATAAATAAGTCTCGAGAGAGATCAAAAGCCACAGTTAATCTTGGACCTGTGCAAGCCTGAAAAGACCAGGGCAGATTGGAAAGGGGTGGTTTAGTCTGGTGCCGGCTCAAACAGTGTCTCCTGGTGGCCACTTGCTCTCATAATCCAAAATGGCTGCCATGCCCCGGTCCAGACACCGAAGTCTCAGACCTCACCAAGATATTAACCTGTTGAAAGTTTGGGTGTGTGGGTTTTGTGACTGAAATCTCCAGGCTTTCTTAGAGCCAGGATGGGCTACCTCCCACCACCACTCTCTACTTCTGGCAGTCTCAGCAGTACGCCCACACTCCAAAGCTACCACCCAGTTTTAAAAAAAAAAGCTAGTCCAGCTGCACAGCTATACCTTCTCAATAAAAATACTGAATGCCCTGAATAAACACAATGGCCTATTAATACCTATATTGCAAACCATAATGTACAAAAGAGAAAAGAGAAAAGAGAAAAGAGGAGAGAGAGACAGAGAGACAGAGAGAGAGAGAGAAAGAAAGAGAGAGAGAGAGAGAAGAAGGAGGGAGTGAGGGAGGGAGGGAGAGAAAGGGAGGGAGAGGGAGGGAGGGAGAGAAAGGAGGAGGAGAAGAGAAAGAAAGAAGAAAGGTGCCTGCCATAGAGGCAGGTGGGAAGGAGAGGGAAAGGGGGAGGAGATGGTGGGAGGGAAACTGGGAACATTGGTGTTGGGAACTGTACACTGGTGAAGGGATGGTAATGAAACATTGTATGACCGAAACCCAATCATAAATAACTTTGTGATGGTCTACCTCAAGGTTATTCAATTAAAAAAGAAGGCCCAGGTCTGATCTCAGCTCTTTATCGTCTCCCAGTCACTTTTGGGAGCAATTCCAAAGTGTCAGAGGTAGTATCTGAGCACCACTGGTGTGTCCCCTATACCAAATCAAACCAAACAATGCTCTTTATCAGGGCTGGGGAGTTAACCCAGTGGGTTGGAGCTCATGCTTCACTTGTCAGAGCCCTATGTTCACTCCATGGCACCCTGTAGTGCCACTAAGCCCTTCTGATTTCAACAACTAAATCTGTACCAGGAGTTTCCTCAAACACCACTAGGCATGGTCCTAAAATCAAATGAACAAAAATGCACATCATTTGTTGCCAGCGACACACAGTGTTGGGCCAGGAAGATAGCTCAAAGGGCCGGAGGGCATGATTTGTATGAGGTAGGACCAGGTTCAACCTTGGCACCAAGAGGTAAGCCTGAGCACCATAGGAATGACCCCCAAATGAAAACAACAAACTAAATTAGGATAGTATTTTACAAACACCTGCAAGTTTCGGCAAGGATGTGGTGAAAGCAAACTCTCCTACTTTGATCTTGGGAATATAAATGGGTCTAGCTCTATAAAAATCAGTAGGGAAGTTTCTCATGATACTAAAAATTACTTATACAAGTCAGTAATCCCAGTCCTGTTATTTATATGGATAACACAAAAGGACTAACTTGAAAACTGTACATTCATTGCTGTGAACACCCGACACCCAGTGAGATTACAGGGTAAGACTGTATCTTACTAAGGATCCCAGGGTCCTGTCTGGACAGCACTTGCCAGTGAAGACCAACTCCTAAAGAGCAAGGAAATGACTGGCCTCTGAAAGGTCATTAGGAACTCAATCTAGAATTTCTGATAAAAAATATCAGCACAATGAATGAAAAGAATCTTATAGCTACGTTTTTACTGAGTTTATGAAAAATTAATAGCCATGTTTATTAGAAGTATACTTGATTAGCTACTGCAATTATTGTTATTTCACGATTTGTGGTAATACTAAACAGTGCTCAAGGCCTATTCTAGATTCTGTGTTCAGGAGTAACCCCTGGCAGTATCCTGGGTACCATAGACATTGCCTGGGATTCAACCAAAGTCAGCTTGAAGTCACTGCTTGTAAAGCAATTGCTTTACCTTATGTACTTTCTATGGCCCCATCACTGCAACCATTTACTAAAATATGGTGAAGATAGAGAGAAATGTACTTCAGTACTATGCTTTCTTTGCATAAATCTAATAATTGACTATAGTTTTCTGAACTAATGTTTCCAGTTTTTTTAATTTGACTTACATTGACAAAAAAATGAGGGGACTGGAGCGATAGCACAGCGGGGAGGGGTTTGCCTTGCATGCGGCTGATCCGGGTTCTATTCCCAGCATCCCATATGGTCCCCTGAGCACTACCAGGGGTAATTCCTGAGTGCAGAGCCAGGAGTAACCCCGGTGCATCACCGGGTGTGACCCAAAAAGCCAAAAAAACAAAAACAAAAAACAAAAAACATTGACAAAAAATGAGACTATCCTTTTCTCAGGACCATGCAAACTGAAAATAAAAATTTTGTAAAGCCCACGGGAAGGCTGGTGCTCCTGAAAGGTTTGCTTTTGTAATAATACTAAAATACTCACAGGCCTCTCTGATCAGGTCTGTACAGATTAGGGTTCCTGTAGGGGACAAGATTGATAGATTAACTTTAACACTCCTCCCAAGTCTGAGCACATCTGGGAGTAACCCCCCTAAAAAAAAACAATTAAAACCAAACAGATATAACATGTCTTGTGACTCAGATAAGCAGGGTGGGATATGTGACTAGCACTGAAACAGTGCTGTAAGTCTCTTCCCTGCTGTCTCAGGGAGGCTGTCTCATCTTAGCTCCTCATGTACCTAACTGTCCCATATCCTCATGTGGCTGCATGTAGAAAAGAGAAATTGGGACTGTAAATTGGGATATATTGGGACCCAGCTTGCTTTGCCAGAGGTTTGAGTCGCCCAAGCTTCTCAAATATATACCACACCTTGCTGGGTGAGTATGGAGCTAATAACAGCCCTTTGTTCAAAGAGGGATAATTCTGTCCTGGACATAGAATTTTCTGCCTTGTCTCAGTACTGATAATAGTTACAGATGACACATGGTGCCCCCATATCCCAGAGGATTCTAGAATGAGTACCTATCTCTCAGAGGGGAGTTTGTTAGTGTTTTATTATGTTATAATTGTTAATATATTACCTTTTCAAGAACTACGGGCCCAAAATGCTTTAGCCAGATGAAAAAGTGCAGTTAGCCAGCACACATCAGAGTCTTGAGGATTTCCAAATATTTCAGGATACCACGTTATTTATCCATGTCATTTTGTTAAGAAAGTTGATAACTGCTTCTTACATGATAATGCTTCCCATGAATCCTTAACATACCAAAAAAACTCGCTCTCTCGCTCTCTCGCTCTCTCTATGCTAATATATATTAAGAAAAAAATATTATTATGGGATACCTTAGATAATTTAAGATCATCATCATCATCATCATCATCCCGTTGATCGTCAAATTTCTTGAGCGGTCTCAGTAACGTCTCCATTCATCCTAGCCCTGAGATTTTAGAAGCCTCTCTCTACTCATCCTTCCCAACAATGCCACACTGGAGGCTCTTTCAGGGTCAGGGGAATGAGCCCCAGCTTGCCCAGCTTGTTACTGGTTTTGGCATATTAATATACCATGGGGACCTTGCGAGGAAACTCCCGGTAGTTTGTCAGGTTCTCCCAGAGGGAGAAGTAGGCTATAAGATATTGCGCAGCTTGAAGCGACCTCGCACTTCCAGGAACTTGCTTTTAAGTCTCTGGATGCTGGCCGTTGATGAGATTACAGGGCTCCAGGGGCAGTCCCTAGGTGTGACCGCCTAGCTACTGGGAAATGGGAAATCTGGGCGGAGGAGGTCCAGATTTGGAGGTCTCCACCCTAGGTCCCACACACCTGGGTTCATGCGTGAGGCTCGTGAGGCTCGTTGGAACTAGTGGAGAAGGGCCTTGAGCATGGCTGTGGTTGGGCTCCGGGGGTTTTCAGCCTCCGGGAGCTCTGCTCGGGGTGGGGAGGGAAGCTGGAGCCCATCCTCTCCCAGGGGCCCCGAGGAAGACAGCCAGACAGCCAGGCATGCGGGCAAGAGACTCTCGTTAAGATAAGACATTCTATGTTTAACTTTAACCAAACAAGATTTTAATTTCTGGAAAGTTTTATCTCATAGATATTAAAAGGTTTAAAATACAGAAACTATGAAGCAATATTCAGCTCCCATAATTCATTTAAACCAAGTAGAAAAGTAACTTCAAAACTGCAAAGAAAACCCAGCTATCCTAAAAATAAAGCTACGTTTACTTAAATATCTGATAATAAATAATAAATATCTTTATTATATCAAGATATTGATATACAAACATCAAGATATTATATAAATAATAAATATCTGATTTATACATATTATAACTGATAAATATCTGATGAATAATTTTAATAACATTTCATAATTTACTTCACAAATTCATGCGTGAAATTCATGAATTTCACATGAATTTCATGTGAAATTCGTGAAATTTGTGAAATTCACAAATTCATGCAGACAAAGAACTGATGCAGGGACCCTTGGTAATGAGCTTTTTTCAGGAATAATAAAACTAAGAAGAAATTTTCCATCTCTGATGTAGCCCAAATTTCATGAGGACCACATGCCTTTGAGACTCAAACCCTGAGCTTTTTGGAGATGGAGAAATGGAGACATCACCCAGATGCATAAACTGAGACACCACCCAGAGAAGGATGGACCCCCCACCTACAGAAAAAGAGAAGTCACAGGGGAATCTAAAGGCCATGATAAGAATATGAAAACATTACCAAGCATCCAAGACATTTTTTTAAATTGAATCACCGTGAGCAACACCCACAAAGCTTTCATGTTTGAGTTTCAGTCATACAATGATCGAGCACCCATCTCTCCACCAGTGCACATTTTCCACCACCAATGTCCCCAGTATCCCTTCCTGCCATCGAGTCCCACCCCTCCCCCTACCTCTATGGCAGACAATTTCCCCCATACTCTCTCTCTTCATATGGGCATTATGGTTTGCGGTACAGATAATGAGAGGCCATCATGTTTGGACCCTTATCTACTTTCAGCACACATCTCCCATCCCAAGGAATCTCTTCAACCATCATTGACTTAGTGATCCCTTCTCTATACCCAGTTTGACTTTTATGTAGCCAGAGAACTCCAGATAAAGACAATTTGGAGAAATTTTATAGACCTTTTAAGAGTCATTTCCTGCTTTTATACACTCTGGAGAAGTATATGTTCTCTCTATTATGTATATTTCTCTTTTTCTCCCCTAGCATTTCTCTAAGTAAAATTTTTTTTTTCCATAAAACTTCTGCTTCACTGTTTTGCCTTCTCCTGGAAATTCTTTTCTGCAAAGGAAGGCAATGGATCTGAAATACCTGTGCTGAGATTTGGACTGGCTTTCTTTTCCTGCAAAGGGCAGTTTCTCACTCCAGGCTTCCCAAGAACTTAGGTGATGAGGACTCACTACTGTGCTTTGCAGAACAAGTGGATTTCAGGTTCAGCTTGACAGCTAAGTCACGGGGACTGGAGTGATAGCACAGCAGATAAGGCATTTGCCTTGCCTGCAGCTGACCGAGGTTTGATTCCCAGCATCCCATATGGTTCCCCCAAGCACCACCAGGAGTAATTCCTGAGTAGAGCCAGGAGTAACCCCTGTGCATTGCCGAGTGTGACCCAAAAAGAAAAAGAAAAACCAAACTAAACCAAACCAAAGACATGGCATGTTCATGTCGTGTAGATGAGCACAGATTTTATCAGCTTTAACCTATGCCAGCAATTTCCTAAGTCACTGAGGTAGGTGGAGCAGAGAGTTGGGAGCACTTTTCTTGGAGCTAACTTCCTTCACCCAAATCACCTGCAAACAGAGGCATTTTTGGTAGCAGTGCAAAGGCTCTGCTGCTCTTGGAATCATTGCCTTTGTTTGTGTATTGATTTTGGGGGCCGTATTCAGTGGTTCTCAGGAGTTACTTCGAGCTCTGTACTCATGTATCATTCCTGGCAACATATGTGCTTCGGCCACCACATGTGGCCAAACACTGGTCAGTGGCATAGAGAGCAAGTGCCTTACCTATCCTCTGGCCCACCATAATCTTTGTTAAATTAAAAAAGTCACCTTTCGCGTTTGCCTTGCACGCGGCCGACCCGGGTTCGATCCCCGGCATCCCATATGGTCCCCCAAGCACCGCCAGGAGTAATTCCTGAGTGCAGAGCCAGGAGTAACCCCTGAGCATCGCTGGGTATGACCCAAAAAGCAAAAAAAAAAAGTCACCTTTCTAGCTATGATAGCCAGCATATTTTAATAATTGTAGCTAAACATTGGCTATGTTGAAGCATATCTAGAACTACTATCAGATATTAAGAGTATTTTCTACTTTGGGCTTTCCTTTTTATTACTAATAGAATAATTACTCACAACACATAAAGCAAAGAGACAAACGAGACAAAGAGACAAAAGATAAACGTCTCCAAATCCTAGAATTCACAGATATTAAAACATGGCATATGAACAAAGCACCCAGACAGTCTCTCCCAAAGACATGGAAATCAGTGGGTGGATAGGAGAACTCAACCTTTCTAGCTAATGGACACTGAGGTCTCTAAAATTGCTGGTTTACACATTGCCATGATCCCTAACAGTGATTCATATATTCCTGTTTATTAACTACTTAAACCAGATCTGAACATGATGGTTACTACTTCAGACTATACTCTGATGCTAGCCTCCCAGCAAGCTCACAAGGTGGTAAGTGTCTTTTATCTTATTTTATTTTTTGCTTTTTGGGTCACACCCGGAAATGCTCAGGGGTTACTCCTGGCTCTAATACTGAGGAATTAGCCCTGGCGATGCTTGGGGTACCATATGGGATGCTGGGGATTGAACCCGGGTCAGCCGCATGCAAGGCAAATGCCCTACCCGCTGTGCTATCGCTCCAGCCCCGGTAAGTGTCTTTTAAATCCGAATTTCCATTACTCAGTTCACCGCACTGTCCCCTAGAAAATAATAGACATAGTTGACACAGACAGACAAATGAATCAATTCACAATTATGCCCACTCTTAGAGAGCACTCACAGAATTGCCCCAAGTCCACAGGAAAACAGGTGCCCAGATTCAGGGGATGGAATTTCTTGAGGGCGCACTCCAAGGTGACTTTCCACATTTACAGACACAGAAGCTGTCTCACACACACAGCAGATGTTTCTCTGGCAGTGGTGTGAGAGACGACCCGACCCATCGAATTGGAAAAAAGAGGGGACAGCCCCAGAGCAGAGAGCCAGCTGGCGGAGGGGGTTACCTGAAATCTCCCTGTCTGAGGTCAGCTCACCCAAGCCGACTCCACTGCAGGCTGACTTCATCAAACTGTAATTGTGAGGATTCAATTCCACTGCTCACCAAGGGCCAATCAAAGCAGAGACATGGTGACAGGTTGAGAAAGAACCTTCTTGGCAAGACGATGGCAGGCTGAGAGATAGCAGACTCAGCCTCAGAGCAACCATTTTGCCTAAATGGGCACAAGAAGGGATTAATTTTTATTATTAATTTTTTAGTAAGACACCTTGATTTAAAGACCTGTTCGGAGTTGAATTTTAGGCATGCCATGTTCCAGTATCAGAATCACTACCAGTGTCAATTTCCCTCCACTACTGTCCCTAGGCTTCCCCAGACACCCCAGCCTGTGTCCTTGTTTCATTTTATTTTATTTTTTTGGGCCAGACCTGGCGATGCTCAGGGATCTCTACTGGCTCTGATTTAGGAAATCATACCTGGTAAGCTCAGAGATTTGGGCTTTTTCTTTGTTCTTAATGTAGGTCTGAATTTTTATGAATGTTCCCCCTGCGATACAGCTTTTGCTGTATCCCATAGATTCTGATAGCTTGTATCTTCATTCTCATTAGTTTCAAGGGATCATTTTATTTATTTCTTGATTTTCTCTTTGATCCAGTTGTTCTTTAGCAGTACTTTTTTCAGCTTCCTTGTGGGGAGCAGCCTTGAGTATGGCGGTGGTTGGGTTGTGGATGTTTTTGGCTGGGGGCTGGGTCCCTTAGAGTGGGGAGGGCTCTCACCCATCCCCCTCTGGGACACTCCGAGTGAAACAGCTTGGCTCGGAGTCCGGTGGCAGGGCTATGGGCGGAGGGGGGGGGCTCATGTTATGCTCCTGTATGCCTTTTTATAGGAGAGATTAGTCCATTGACATTAAGAAAGATTACTGATGTAAGGTGACTGGAGTGATAGCACAGCGGTAGGGTGTTCGCCTTGCACGTGGCCAACCCGTGTTAGATTCCTTCATCCCTCTCAGAGAGCCCGGCAACCTACTGAGAGTATTGCACCCACATGGCAGAGCCTGGCAAGCTACCCGTGGTGTATTTGATATGCCAAAAACAGTAACAATAAGTCTCACAATGAGAGACGTTACTGGTGTCCTCTCGAGTAAATCGATGAGCAACGGGATGACAGTGATAGTGACAGTGACTGATGTAAGGGTTCTGTTGCCGTTTGTGTGTGGGCCTATGCATAGTGTTGGCTTCTTGCAAAACTGGTTTAGTTGTTGCAAATGAGGCCAGCGTCTTATTTGTTTGAAAAGGTTTTTACCCCTCACTCAAATCTAAATTGCAGCTTTGCAGGGCAGTGGACTCTAGGTAGACATTTTTACAGTACTTTGAATATGTTATTCCTCAGTTTTCTTGTTTGTATGATATTATATGGGAGATACATTGTGAATTATCTCCCCTTTATATTTGAGGTTTTTCTTCTCTCTGGCTGCTTTATGTGGTCTTTGTCTTTTGTTTTTACCATTTGAATACTATGTGCTTTGGTGTTATTTTATTTGAGTCTTTTTTTTTTTTAATACTCTTTGAGCCTCTTAAATCTGTTCAGAAGCCTCCCTCCAGTGACTGGAGAAGTTCTGTTATTTTTCCACCAGTTGTTCTTCCCCTTCTCTTTTTCCTGTCCTTTTAAAAAAAATTTTTTTTTTTTGGCTTTTTGGGTCATACCCTGCGATGCACAGTGGTTACTCCTGGCTCATACACTCAGGAATTACTCTTGGCAGTGCTCGGGGAACTATATGGGATGCTGAGAATCGAACCCGGGTCGGCCGTGTGCAAGGCAAACGCCCTACCTGCTGTGCTATTGCTCCAGCTCTTCTTTTTGCTCTTCTTTTGGTATTCTTATAATTTGGAGATTATTTCTCTTTCTGTTGTCCAATAAGAATCCTACATTCTCTTCTATCCTTTTACTTCTCTTTTCTTTTGCTATTTCATTATTATTGATATTTGTATTTTGTCTTCAGTTGTCACTGTTGTGGTTCTTTGGATGGAGAATTCTGTTGCTGTGTCTTGCTATTGTATTCTTGAACTTCAGCTTCATTTGTATGGACTCGTTAATACCTTGGATTAGTCTTCCTTGAGCTGATGAAATTTCTGTTGTAGTGATTGCTTTATTTTCATTTCTATTGCATGGAGTATTGATTTAAGGTCCTCCTTGACGAAGCTTGAGGTTTTGTTGAGTTTGAGGATTTGTGTTTGAGAACTCCTATTTCTTTCTGCCAGTGCAGATGAATTCCTTTTTATTGCCCTTAGAGTTTTGATGGGAACTGACAATTGAGCTTTAGATTCCCAATTAATCTGAGTATTGGTCTGATTTGTTATTTTACACTAAGAAGCTACTAATTATTATCTGTTATTTTAAGAATTTCTGTGCCCTTGAGATAGTATTTTTGTGGCCAGGTAAGTGATGGTCTAATTTTTCCCATTTACATTGTGTGCCAGAAATGTCAGGGTTTTTACAGAGGTATTTGGGGACAGATATCAGAACCCCTATGGTTACCCACCAGCCCTTAAGGCTAGTGAAGTTGGAGGAGTAGAATAGTGTCGACATGGTTCTGAGTAGGTTTGAGTGACCTATGGGACCCCTCAGAACATAGTTTAGCTATAGCTTCAACTTCTGCCATTTGTGGAGAAGGTTCTGTGGCAGAGGGTGAGGCAGCACTGGCCTCTCTTATTTCAGACTCAGGAAGGAGTGTCTGATTCTAGGTGGAATGAGATGGGCCAAAGGGGTTCCTATAGGGAAAAATAGGGGAGGGATGGTGGTTGCAGATCATTGTGTGCCAGAATGAACAAAAGTCCCTCATGGGCTGGCCCTTGAGCACCCTTCATCTTATTTATAAATTTGAACAAAGGGTCCAATCTTGGAGGGAAAGATAGAAATGAGGATACACTGTTCTTATCTTTAGGTTCTGAGGAAAGGACAGTTATTTTTGCCTAATGCTGGTCTTGGGTTCAGTTTTACTGCCTCTCAGGGCTGGAGAACAATGGGATTTCAGACTCTGAGGGTCTGACATTTCCCCTAGTTCACCCCATAGTATAATATGCTTATGGCACGCTCGAACCTTACTAAGCTGGAAAGTTCTAAAGATCCATTGGTGCTCTGCCGTTTGAGAAGGCTGCCAAACCATCTGAGTTTTTCCTGTTTGGACCCGAGTGTCCTAATGGCTTCAGGAAACAAAACTGGCTCTCAAAGCCCTGCTCAGTTGTGTAATTTCTCTTTGCATTACAAAAACAAGAACCCATCAGGGAAACTTTCCTGCTAACCCAAAGACACCCACACTGACCTACTTTTTTCCCCCAAATTTCACTCACTGCAATATATTAACATGGTAAGTGACACACCTACCCACGATGACAGTTTATAATTGCTATGACAACCTCAGGATAGCCCTTCTACAGAGACAAAGGGTGAAACTGCCTCCAGGAAAAAGCCCTCCATTCCTCAGAAAACTAATGAATAAACCTCCCTGTGTCTTGCATACAATCAAAGATGCTTACAAAACACTCAATGAAACTCTCCCTGGACAGTCAGCTTGGGTTCTGGTCCCTTAGCTGCCTCCCTTTTCCTCAGGTAAAAGACCCTTTCAATAAAGTTTCACTCTTGCACTATGTTGCCTCTGTGTGTAACTCTGTTCTGAGAGAGCACAGGACTTCTTGTTTCCCTGTAACGGTAATATTGTGGGATTACTTATATTAACCTCTTTGTCTTAAAGTCAATCTGCTGCTCTTAATATAGCTACCCCAGTATTTTGGTTAACCTTGATCTTATGTATCTACTTTTCTGCATACTGTTATCCTTATGCTTTAGAAGACTCTTTGTATTTATTTATTTATTTTTTAGGTGGTGGGGGGGTGTTGGGCCATTCCCAACTGTACTCAGGTCTTATTCCTAGCTGTGTGCTCAGGGATCACTCCTGGCCATGCATGGCAGACCTGGATTTATTTTTAAAATCTAATTAGCTTTTCTTTTTTTTTTATATATGATTATTAGTCTAGTCACATTTATTGTAATTTTGTGTATATTTAAACTTACTTCTATCACCTTACTAATAGTAAGATGACCTTTTTTCTTATTGTTTTACTTAAAATTTTTTTCTTCTTTACTTTTTCTTTTAGTCTCCCACTTATTGTTTTGAAACTCTTTCTTTCTCCTTCCTTCCTTCCTTCCTTCCTTCCTTCCTTCCTTCCTTCCTTCCTTCCTTCCTTCCTTCCTTCCTTCCTTCCTTCCTCCTTCCTTCCTCCTTCCTTCCTTCCTTCCTTCCTTCCTTCCTTCCTTCCTTCCTTCCTTCCTTCCTTCCTTCCTTCCTCCTTCCTTCCTTCCTTCTTCTTCCTTCCTCTTTCTTCCTTCTTTCCTTTCTTTCTTTTCCTTTCTTTCTTTCTTTTCTTTCTTTTCTTTCTTTTCTTTCTTTCTTTCTTTCTTTCTTTCTTTCTTTCTTTCTTTCTTTCTTTCTTTCTTTCTTTCTTCTCTTTCTCTCTCTCTCCTCTCTCTCTCTTCTCTTCTCTTTCTTTTCTTTCTTTCTTTCTTCTTTCCTTTCTTTCTTTCTTTCTTTCTTTCTTTCTTTCTTCTTCTTTCTTTCTCTTCTCTTCTCTCTCTCTCTCTTCTTTCTTTCTTTCTTTCTTTCTTTCTTTCTTTCTTTCTTTCTTCTTTCTCTTCTTTCTCTCTTTCTTCTTCTTTTCTCTTTTTCTTTCTTCTTCTCTCTCTTCTTTTCTTTTTCTTTCTCTCTCTCTTTCTTCTTTCTTTCTTTCTTTCTGTTCTTTCTTTCTTTCTTTCTTTCTTTCTTTCTTTCTTTCTTTCTTTCTTTCTTTCTTTCTTTTCTTTTCTTTTTCTTTCTTCTTCTTTTCTTCCGACCAC